>NC_091285.1:592263594-592563594 GCF_032444005.1 Ranitomeya imitator
TAGCAGTTCAGGTGGTAGAAAGATGAACACAGCAGGAGACCTGGATGACACCCAATTACTTAATCAGGCAGAGGAGTGGCAAATTCCTGCGAGATCCAGGCCTGGTTCATTTTCAGGAAAGTAAGCCGGTCAACGTTATCGGAGGATAGTCGCATGCGACGGTCTGTTAGTACACCACCTGCGGCACTAAAGACACGTTCCGATAAGACACTAGCCGCAGGGCAAGCCAGCACCTCCAATGCATACTGGCTTAGCTCTGGCCATGTATCCAGCTTAGAGACCCAAAACTTGAACGGGGAAGAGCCGTCTGGGAGTACAGTAAGAGGGCAAGCCATGTAGTCTGTCACCATCTGACGGAACCGTTGCCTCCTGCTGACTGGAGCCGCCGGTGATGGTGTAGACATTTGGGGCGGGCACACAAAAGTGTGCCAGAGTTGTGCCATACTGGGCTTGCCTTGGGCAGAGGCACTGCTTCTGCTCCCTCTTTGGGCAGAGCCTCCCCCACTGCCTCGACGCACTGAGCTGCTTTGTAAAGCACTAGCAGCACTCCTCTCAGTTGGACAGGAGAAGATGATGGAATTCACCAGTGTGTCGTGGTACTCCCGCAATTTACGCTCCCGGGTCAACGCAGGGATGAGGTTTTGGACGTTGTCCCGGTAGCGAGGATCGAGGAGGGTGAACACCCAATAATCAGGCATGTTGAGAATGTGGTCGATGCGGCGGTCGTTTCTCAGGCACTGCAGCATGAAATCCACCATGTGCTGCAGAGTGCCAACTGGCCCAGAAACGCTGTCCCCTGCTTGAGACATGATCTCTGCCCGCTCGTCATCACCCCACCCTCGCTGTACACACTGACCACTGGACAATTGTGTCGCTCCCTCCTCTGGACGGAGCTCTTCCTCCTCCATTGACTCCTCCTCATCCTCCTCACAAATTGGCCCCTGCGTACCCCTTTGTGAGGAACCAAGTGGCGCTGACTCTCCAGAAGCTGATGGAAAAGGTGACTCCTCATCCTCCACCTCTTCCACCACATCATCCCTTAACCCTTGCAAAGTTTGCTGAAGCAGGCAGATAAGGGGGACAGTCATGCTGACTAGTGAATCATCCGCACTTGCCATCCGCGTGGAATAATCAAAAGGACGCAAAACCTGGCAGACGTCCTTCATAGTGGCCCACTCTGTGGTTGTGAAGTCTGATCGGCGCTGACTGCGACTTCTTTGCGCCTGATGCAGCTGGTACTCCATAACTGCTTGCTGCTGCTCACACAACCGCTCCAACATATGTAACGTGGAATTCCACCGGGTAGGTAGGTCACATATGATGCGGTGTTCCGGAAGGCGGAATCGGCGCTGCAGAGCAGCAATGCGGGATCTGGCCAAGCTGGAACGCCGCAAGTGAGCACACTCTAGGCGGACCTTGTGCAGCAGGGCATCAAGATCCGGATAGTCCCTCAGAAAACTCTGCACAACCAAATGGAGCACATGTGCCAGACATGGGATGTGAGTGAGGTTGCCAAGGGCCAAAGCTGCCACCAGATTTCGGCCATTGTCACACACTACCATGCCTGGCTGGAGATTCGCTGGCAGTAACCACACATCGCTCTCCTGCTTGATGGCATTCCAGAGCTCCTGCGCTGTGTGGCTTCGATGCCCCAATGAAACTAGTTTCAAGACGGCCTGCTGACGTTTGGCCACGGCTGTGCTCATGTCGGTCATAGGTAAACGTTCACGGGTCCATGTGGAGGTGGACTGTGACGGATCCTGCAGAGAGGAATCAGAGGAACTGGTGTAAGAGGAGGAGTCGATGCGTACAGACTGGATTCCTGCAATCCTTGGAGTGGGCAGGACACGTCCTGCGCCACTCGCACGATCTGTACCTGGCTCAACAACATTAACCCAATGGGCAGTGAGGGAAACATATCGCCCCTGTCCATGCTGACTGGTCCACGCATCGGTGGTGAGGTGGACCTTGCTACTGACGGCGTTCAGTAGCGCATGTTTTATGTTTGCCTCAACATGCCTGTGCAGGGCAGGGACAGCCTGCCTGCTGAAGTAAAAGCGGCTGGGCACCTTGTACTGTGGGACTGCCAATGCCATCAAGTCACGGAAGCTGTCAGTCTCCACCAGCCTGAACGAGAGCATTTCCAGGGACAACAGTTTGGCAATGCCTGCATTCAGAGCCTGTGCTCGGGGGTGGTTGGCCGAGAATGCCCGCCTTTTCTCCCATGCCTGGACTACCGATGGCTGTAGAGTAGACTGGGAGTGTGAGGATGACTGGGAAGGTGGTGCTGTGGGTGGAATTACACTAGGTCTCTGGACAACAGTGGAGGAAGAGGCAACACGAGATGAAGAGGTGGTAGCTGCCGCTGTTGGTTGGCCTACGTCTTCACTGTGTTTCTGTAACTCCACCGCGTGCCTGTTCTGCACATGTTTCCACATATTTGTGGTATTGAGGTTGCTGACACTTTTACCTCTTTTTACTTTCTGATGACACAGCTTGCATTTGACAAAACAAATGTCATCTGCAACTGTGTCAAAAAAGGACCAGGCACTGCAAGTCTTGGGAGCGCCCTTTTTGGCTTTGGAAAGAGACAGGCTCCTAACGGGTGCCAAAGTGGAGGCTACAGGCTCCGCAGTCTTCCCCCTTCCTCTCCCTCTTTGGCCCGTAAGGGGAAGCTCTTCCTCAGAGCTGCTCCCACCACCTTCCTGTTCCTCACGCCACGATGGGTCAAGGACCTCATCATCTCCACTACCCTCTGCCACCAACTGCTCCTCCTGGGTAGTCTCGGCAGCACAGTACGCATCAGAAAGCGGCACCTGAGTTTCATCATCAGATGCGTACTGCGCTGTGGTCACCGGAGGCACTGGCCCACCTGCCTCTTCAGAGTCAGAGAGATAAAGCTTTTGGGCATCACTGCACACTGCCTCTTCTTCAATTTCTCCAATGCTGCTTGGCTGGCCCCCTGTTTCCAAGCCAAGAGATTCAGAGAACAGAAGTAGAGACGGCTCCTGTCCTGGGCTCTCTGACTGCCTGGCCAATTTGGCAGGTGGTGAAGAGACAGATGGCTGCTCTCCAGTGCTCTGTGCCTGAGAGGATGTGGCACTAACTGAAGTCGATGCCGAGGCGTTAGCTGCCATCCACCCGACAACGGCTTCAATTTGGTCTTCACGTAGCAGCGGTGCACGGCGCTCTCCGACAAAGCTGCGCATGAAGGACTGTTCCCTGCTGAAACTGAGTGACGACGAGTCACCGGCGCCCGCAGCAGGCACAGAATCACCACGTCCTCTCCCTGCTCCTCTCCCTGCTCCGCGCCCACGCCCACGTGCCTTACTCCCTGCCCTCTTCATCTTGGTTGACAGATAAAGATAAGCAGAAAAGTACTAAGGCCTTAGTGTGCTTATTCCTGTAATGCTCCTCCTAACAGGTGTAAGAAACACTAATGTTGTAAATTGTGGACTAAACTTTATTATTTTTCAAATGTGGCCTACACAAGTGTTAAGTTGTGTTTGGTGAACTTAACTTTTTTTTTGGTGCAGATCGGGCTTCAGAGCTAGTTTAAATCACACGGAGACCGTGCAGACAGCCGTAAACGGCACTGCAAGGCCAAAAAACCCTCCTCTCGGTTATCCTATATAGTGTTTTTCCACTATTTAGCTGGATACGAGTGGAAAGACACTAATAGGAATTTTTTTTTTCAAATTTTAAACTGGCTGCACTATTTGAAAAAAAGGAAATTGTTTTTCAAGGTATGAGGCAGTAACGCACCCTGAGCTGAATCCAACCGGCTATGGCTGCACACAGACTACAGGGCGAGCTGCGCTCACACAGAGACCGTGCAGACAGCCGTAAACGGCGCTGCAAGGCCAACAAACCCTCCTCTAGGTTATCCTATATAGTGTTTTTCCACTATTTAGCTGGATACGAGTGGAAAGACACTAATAGGAATTTTTTTTTTCAAATTTTAAACAGGCTGCACTATTTGAAAAAAAAGTAAAATTTTTCTCAAGGTATGAGGCAGTAACGAACCCTGAGCTGAATCCAACTGGCTATGGCTGCACACAAACTACAGGGCGAGCTGGGCTCACACGGAGACCGTGCAGACAGCCGTAAACGGCGCTGCAAGGCCAAAAAAACCTCCTCTAGGTTATCCTATGTAGTGTTTTTCCACTATTTAGCTGGATATGAGTGGAAAGACACTAATAGGAATTTTTGTTTTTCAAATTTTAAACAGGCTGCACTATTTGAAAAAAAGTAAAATTTTTCTCAAGGTATGAGCCAGTAACGAACCCTGAGCTGAATCCAACCGGCTATGGCTGCACACAGACTACAGGGCGAGCTGGGCTCACACGGAGACCGTGCAGACAGCCGTAAACGGCGCTGCAAGGCCCAAAAAACCCCCTCTAGGTTATCCTATGTAGTGTTTTTCCACAATAGAGCTGGAGACTGGTGGAAAAACACTAATAGGAAATTTGAGAAAAAATGTGCAGCAGGCTGCACTAAGAGCAAAGAAGGACAACTGTGTGAGGCAGTGTGAACCCCCCCTGAGCTGAATACAACCGGGTATATGGCTGCACACAGACTACAGAGTGAGCTGCACACACACACACACACACACACACAGAGACCTTGCAGAACGCTGTTAAAACAGCGCTGCAAGGCAAGAGCAAGGTGAACAGTGAAGAACACACAGCGTTTTGCTAAATTAGCCTTTGGAAAGGAAAATAAAGCAATTAGCTAGCTCGACTGGCCCTCAGTTAGAACACAGCGTCCTGTCCCTAACTGAAATCACAGCAGAGTGAGCGCAAAATGGCGGCAGCGTTTTTTATAGTGCAGAGTGACATCATTTCAGCAGCCAATCCAAGCCTTGCCAGTACTTACATGCCCACCATGCTAAACAGGATGTGCCCACACTTCCAATCATTCCTCATTGGCTGCTGCGTTCAGTTTGAATTCTGGGAACTTCCGATTCCGGTATCCGATACACGGGAAGTATCGGAATTCGGTATCGGAATTCTGATACCGCAAATATCGGCCGATACCCGATACTTGCGGTATCGGAATGCTCAACACTACCAACCACTGCTCCATTTATTCTGCTGGTAAAAGCCAAGGGAAGTGCTCTGTGCCCCATAAAGAATGAATGGAGCAGCCGTCGTACATGCGCATTGTCCATTCTAACAAATATAAGTGCCCCCCATTCTGCTGATCAGATCCCAGCAGTTGGTCATTCACCAATTAACAAGTTGTCACCTATTCTGTGGACTAATTATGTCTCGTCTCACCGGATAACACCTTTAAAGTGAATCAGTTTTTGGTATGAGAACAGCATGATTTAGGGGCAAAGATAGTAGTTAAGACTCCCATACACATTAGACTGAATTTGGCTAAACCCGCCGATATCAACAGGCTCCGCTGACACTCCAATGTGTATGGTGGCCTCTGACTGATGATTATCAGGGGAGATAAGAATCCAGCATGTCATATTTCGTGCTGTAGATCCTTTTGCTCTTAAAGTGATAAGCTGCTGCCAGAGATGTCTAAGGCTAGTTTCACACTAGCGTTTGGCAGGGCTGCAGATGAAATCCTTCTTCCTCCATTACGCCCCACCCACTGCCGCGCCTTTTCTTTCAGCTCTGCCTGCGTCTGCATGCGTCCTGCATACCATATCTTTAACAATGGGCACGTTGGCCCTGCAGATGTATGCGGATGCCTCCGCATGCGTTGTTTTGACCCTGCGCCAACCGCAATAAAATGCAACATGTTTTGTTTGACGCAGGTCAGCGTAGCGTCAAGACTATGCATGAGGAGGCATCCGCATTGGCCTGCGTACCCATTGTTAAAAATAAGGAAGGAAGGAAGAGGCGCAGCAGTGGGCGGGGCTTAACGGAGGAAGTAGGATTTCATCCGCAGACCTGCCGAACGCTAGTGTGAAGCTAGCCTAACAGCAGCTTTCATAGAGAACACAGAAATGCTCGGCAGAATGAGCAATCCTGTATATAAGAGAGCCGGGAGAGATAGCTAACAGACGAACAATTGGAAAGGTGTCTATAGTGTATGGGGGCTTCAGTCAATTTCTTATTCAGACAGTTGTATATTTAACCCAGTACACTGATCTTATAATTTTTTAGTATCAAGTCTCATAAATTAAATATTACACTATCTACATTACCAGAACCACCGTCAGTCCATTATTACATCACTAGAACCACTGTCAAAACAGTAGCACACCAAGAAAAAGGCAGAGACGCTTACCTGCCCAGGCCTCAAAACAAATGCACTAACAGGGTGCAGTGGACCCAATTATAGATGGTGGCTACACAGGTGCAGTAATACCGATAAGACAGCCAGTCTACAATCATGGATTGGCCGTTTGGTACACCAGTGCACAAAAAGATACAGTCTGTATGCGGCAATGTTCACACACATTCTGTGTTTTTTGCACTTTATATATTTTCAGGGTGCAGTTGGGCCCAGATGGCTCAGTAAACTGTGGCCTCTGTTCACACAGGATGCATTTTAGTTAGCACTGGGCAGCCCGCCTGATCTAAGAGTATGGGCATCATTAATAGGCTGTGGGCCAGATGCTCTGCATTACCTGTGTGTGAAAATTGCCGCATACAGACTGTATCTTATTGTGCACTGGTGTACCAAACGGACAATCCCTGATTGTAGGCTAGCTGTCTCATTGATATTACTGCACCTGTGTAGCTGCCATCTTTAATTGGGTCCTCTGCGCCCTGTTAGTGAATTTGTTTTGAGGCCTGGGCAGGTAAGCGTCTCTGCCTTTTTCCTGGTGTTTTTATAGATTTTTGGAGGATTTTCAAGCTCTCTTTTTGTGGTTTTTTCATGTTAGAGTGGGACTCACAAGCGTGAGGACCTGTGACGGGGGTTTTGAGCTTCCATATTTTGGGTATCAACTAATACCTCATTTATATTGCTATGTGTTTTTTGCACTTTACATCTTTTCAGGGTGCAGTTGCACCCAGATGGCTCTGTAAACTGTGGCCTCTGTTCACGCAGGATGCACTTTAGTTAGCACTGGGCAGCCCGCCTGAACTAAGAGTATGGGCGTTATTAATAGGCTGTGAGCCAGATGCTCTGCATCTCCTGTGTGTGAACATTGCCGCATACAGACTGGTACACCAGTGCACAAAAAGATACAAACAGCCATTCCCTGATTGTAGGCTGGCTGTCTCATTGGTATTGCTACACCTGTGTAGCCGCCTTCTTTAATTGGGTCCACTGACCCTGTTAGTACATTTGTTTTGAGGCCTGAGCAGGTAAGCGTCTCTGCCTTTTTCTTGGTGTTTTTTTGGAGGATTTTCAAGTCCTCTTTTTGTGGTTATGACAATACAGAAGTACATCATCAGAACCTCCTTCAGTGTAGTAATACATCACCATAACCACAGTCAGTACAGAAAAACATCACCAGAACTACAGTGAATGCAGTAATATATCAACAGAACCACCATGAGTACAGTAAAACATCACCAGGACCTCCATCAGTACATGAATAGATTGGCAAGTTTAGTACAGTAATCAATTATAGTGTCAGGTCAATCCCGTATCCAATAGTATTGCGTTAACCTACAACTCCCAGTATGTCCTTAACAATGGTAAGGAGATGCTTGAAGTTGTTACAAGCCATCATCAGACTGCGGACCATACAGGATTGACAGTACTGCTTTTTTCCTAGGCAGGAGCTTTAAACATTTGTCGAGTATCTTCACTTTTGGAAGATATCTTGTATGTGTTAGGCTCATTAATTCTCAGCAGATTAGTGTAAGTCTGAAGTTGGCTCAGTGTGAAGAAGAGGTATCATTGGATAGGACCTGAGCCCCCACCGATTGCTCAAAAGACCTCATAGAAATGCACAGCTCAGGAGACAGGACTACGACTTTCTACTTACTGGATCCAATCTGTGCTGTGGGCATGCTCTTCTTTCTCATGAGCTGCAGCTTCTAGGAGGTCTTTGCTTAGCGACTAGTCACAGTACTGGATGATCCACTGATCTGTTCAGAATGGGTGTAAAACATAAAAAGTATCCCAAAAGTTTAGATACTCTTTAAGCGGATATTTGAAGTTTGAAAGTTATTCCCTATTCATGGGATAGGGAATTATTTTACAAGCACTGGGGGTCCAAGCGACGTGGGAATCGGGAATCTGAAGAGTTCAAGTTGAATAAAGCAGAGTCATCCGCACTACTGCTCCATTCATTCTTTTGGCAACGCCATGATCAACAAAGTGCTGTGCTCAGTAATCTCCAGCACTCCCATCAAGAATTAATGGATCCGTAGTGCATATCCCTTTACTCCAGTTTTTGGAAACTCTGTGGGTCCAACTACTTGCACAGCGATAACTTTCCAGCTTGAGGGGTTCCTTCATGGAAGCAATAAAGGGGTTGACTGATCTAAAGCTAGAAATCTACAGTCACTATGTGACTGCAGAGTTGTGAATCCTCCCAGTGCACGCATTGCTTGCTTTGAGGAGTTTCCGGTATCAGTGTCGGGAACGTTGGTCTTCTGTCTGCAAGTATGCGATATGCATTCTCTTGGCCACAATCCAACTAGAAGGTTGTGTCTGCGCTCAATTTACTTCTATAACCGAATAAGGCAGTAAGTATGCAAATCACATATTTGCAATCAAATAACCACCATTCCCAATGCTGACACCGGATGACCATCAAAGCAAGCAGTGCGTGATGTGAGGATTCACAATTCTGCAGTCACAGAGTGACTGAAGATTTGTAGCTTTAGACTAAACAATCCTAACACTGCAGCTGATAATGGGAAACTGATTATCGATATATCTAAACAAACTGTCAATCTCCCAATGCACGAGCAAAACATTCATTTGTTGGGAGAAATTAGTTTTAAATTTACTGAAAAGGAGTCTGTCACCCCAAAAGGAGAGTTAGACAGCATAAAAATTTATATAAGGGACATAATGTAAAATTGACATTTGTTTAATATGCACATGAAGACACTTCTGTGTATCCTTGGTGTGAAAATTTGTGTTACCAAGCATTGATAGATATCTATTTATGCATCTATATACTATTTTAAAAGTTATGTGGCCCTGTTGTCTGACAAGTAAGATTTGTATATGTACTTTTTGTAATTTACAGTACCATTGCTGATGTTATATCCTATCCTATGCTATGTTATCCTATAGAAATGTTATGTTTAAAAAAAAAAAATCAATAAAAAATATGTTTTTTTGTTTTTTTTAAATCTCGGTGCTCGATTATGACCTAATATTTGTGAATTAAAGAGACCCTGTCACCAGGTTTTTCCCATAAAAAGTATGGCCAGCACCTATAAGCCCTCTTTTAGAGCATTCTGAAAGCTGAATATATGTCTCCAATCCCCTATGCAAGGCACAGATGGAGCAGTCCAGTCCGATGTGCGTATTTGGTCTTGATCCGGCTTAGCCTCTCTTCTAACAATCGTCGTCCTCCTTCTCTGCTTTATATGGATGACGCGTCCTACATCATCATCACGGTGTCCCCCAGTCTCATTCCTGTGCAGGCGCACACCTCGCTACCCTGCCGAGGGCAGAACAAAGTTTAGTCATTTTAGACCGCACTACCAGAGCACCTTTGTCAATTATAACAAGGGACTGGCTTTAATATGCAAATAGCAGGATGCACCAAGGCATAAGCTACACCAAGGGGGCACAGAAGTGGCCTCATTTGAATATATAAAAAATACAATATTAAGCTAAGTTAAAACTGTATATAACTGGGCTTTGTCCTTTAGATAAATGTGTATGCAGATTAACATTTTGATGGTGAAGCACTCCTTTTATATATAATTGTTCTCAGCAATACATTGTCCTATGTACACATGCTGCTGAGAACAATGCTTTTCTGCTATATGTGCACAAGACGATCATGGTAACGATTGTTCTGTGCACATGAAAGTGAGGTCACATCCTGTCTAAACAGGTTATTATTAAGTGACTGTTGATCGGCCTCCTATAGCAGCTCAATGAACGTTTAAAGGCTGAAACTCACCAATATGAATGCACCTTAGCTCTAAGTACCTGACTCTATGATGACTTCTCACATCCACAGCTCATCTCTGCAGGCTTCCATGTTCTCCGGTGTTCTGCAACACCTTCCGACACGGTGCCCTTAAAAATAACAGTGTCAGTCAAGTTTTTCTTTTTTGTTTAATATATCAATCACAGTATAACGTTACAGCCAAAGCTAACGGTCAATACTCTGTACTCCTCCTTCTAGACCTGTCCTTAGTTTTTTAGACAGATGTTAGTCTTGTTAGACACTTTCTCCTATCCCTTATACAGTAAGGGGAGAAGTGACCCTCATGCTGACTGCCCCTTTCTTATTTATAGGGGTATTCCCATCTAGGACATATCTGGCATATTGTGATTCGCAAATTTTGCAGCTCACACAGAAATGAATGGAAAGCCTAATATGCGCGACAACCCCTTTATTCCTGACAGTGAGTGAGTGGGCCCCAATGTCAAGATACATGGGGGTCCTAGTGCTATCTTGTTGAAACGCCAGAAAAATCTCAGACTGGAAGAGCTATTTAATACCACTATGGAGCCCATGAAGAATAAAAGTTCACACTACTCACAAAGAAAAATTATAAAGCGAGCTCTTTTCCAAAGCCCACTAGTATTTCTTGGTTATTTTAAAAAATAAACATAAAAAGGGAATATTGATATTGCAGCATTGGTGAACACATACAGAAGAGCAGAAGAGGGCCTCTGTGCATGACTGTGTATCGCCAAGATTGGTCCTTCGAGATGCCGCATAGTACCTACCCCAGACCACATTCCCCCAAAATTATTCTTCTTACCATGCGAATTAAGACATGACAATTATTTCTTTGTTAATTTGGCCACAGCGGCCATTTTATTTACAAAACAAACATAAATAACACCATTTATACATTTGTGTAAAAAACTTGAGGGGAGGGTTCTTGGAGCTAATAAATCTGGCACCCAAAAGACAAAAGCCCAAACCAACTTTTTTAAACGAAAACCTTCTTTACCCTCAGCCGTAACCACCAGCTCGAGGGCACCATGTAACCCGTTTTCCAGGCAAACAAACCCCAAAGCTCCCGAGGTAAACTCCCCATCCAGAGCCCGTAAACCAAAGCCAGATCAGCCCCATAAAACACCAACTCTAAGAACCCCACCTCCCGCCAACCACGAGCAGCACTGAACACCTCAGGCTCGTGAGTGCCCCACCACCGCCATGGCTCTCTCAAAACCTTCCTGTATAGCCAACATCCACAAATCCAAATCAATATCGTTCAAATGAACGCCATCATTCCAGCCCCATAAAACACCAACTCCAAGAACCCCACCCCCCGCCAACCAGCCACTGTGACGACAATACAACTCGAACCCCTATGGAAAAAAGACTTTATTAAATCCCAAGTCCCCCTCCCCCCAAGCCCAAACAAAAACACCCAAGCCAAGAACCAAAACAAGGGTGGGAAGGCTTCTCTCTTCACTGAGGTAAATGGTAATGCCCCCCTTTCTCGCACTTTTCCCTGCAGACCCGCCCCGCAAGCTACAAACCACCTCTTTCCTCCATCCCCTTAAACCAATCCCCAATGCCCCTGACTTATTTTAAACAAAGCTCTCCAGTTCCCTTGGCAACGTAGTCATGGAGAGCTTTCGTTTTAACTGCGTTCCTACAGCCCTCCCGCTTGACTGCGTATCGCCAAGATTGGTCCTTCGAGATGCCACATAGTACCTACCCCAGACCACATTCCCCCAAAGTTATTCTTCTTACCATGTGAATTAAGACATGACAATTATTTCTTTGGATAATTTGGCCACAGCGGCCATTTTTTATAAAAAACTTGAGGGGAGGGTTCTTGGAGCTAATAAATCTGGCACCCAATAGGCAAAAGCCCAAACCAACTTTTTTAAACGAAAACCTTCTTTACCCTCAGCCGTAACCACCAGCTTGAGGGCACCATGTAACCCGTTTTCCGGGCAAACAAACCCCAAAGCTCCCGAGGTAAACTCCCCGTCCAGAGCCCGTAAACCAAAGCCAGATCAGCCCCATAAAACACCAACTCCAAGAACCCCACCCCCCGCCAACCACGAGCAGCACTGAACACCTCAGGCTCGTGAGTGCCCCACCACCGCCATGGCTCTCTCAACACCTTTCTGTATAGCCAACATCCACAAATCCAAACCAATATCGTTCAAATGAACGCCATCATTCCACCAAAAATTTCCCACACCAGCTTCCAACTCAAAATGCCGAACTGCCACACCCCCGTTCCGGGAGGCAAAACTTGCCACGGCCCTGTTCAGCTTCACCCGGGCCCTATTGATCCCCTTAAGGGAACGTACCGCCCTCCACATTTTCCTAGGCACGATGTCAGACCAAACTTTCACCATCCCTGGAAAGGATACCCACAATCTCAAAAAGTCAAAACGGATATCCCGAATCAACTCTCTCACCGGCTTAGACCCCAAGTCGTTCCCACCCAAATGCACCACAATGATGTCCGGGGAACGATCCAACCTAGCAGCGCGGGAAAACTCAGATAATATCCTGCACCACAACATGCCCCGAAAACCCAGCCATCGAACCACCGCCTACCATCTTGCCTAGCATCGGCACGAATCGCACCCCAATGCACAAAAGAGTGTCTGATTATCAGGCCAGCAGTGGGGTCCGACCTGCAAAATATAACAACAGTTAATACCCCCCAAACAAGTAACCAACATCAATGTCGAACATAAGACAAATACCGATTAGACGACCACCTGCCAATACGCCGAATAACCTCCGGCCCCAAAACCAAACCAGCAGCCTCAGATGCCGCCCCAATTCTAAATTAGTGTGACCCAAAGGAAAATGGGTCAAGGCCTGACAATGTTAGACCTTTTCTCAATACTGCCGTGAACTGAAACCGCGACAAAAACTCACCTTGTCGGTGCCGTAAAAGTGGGCCAGACCTATCCGGCCACAATCCCCAACAATCCTCCAAACACCAATGTGGGCACATCAAACCCCCAACCACCTTCCCTAACACCACACATTTTCCTTTACCCAACTGATCGGTCTTTGAACACCTAATCCAAAAGATGATTCCTCCAGCCCAAAATTCCATATCCTCCTCTAACAAACCCCCTGCTTTAACCCTATTAACGGACACCAACTCTCCGAGTCTCAACGCCCCAAAAAAGGCCAATGAAAACGCCAACCGAAACAAAACAGCCTCGAAGTGAGAACTACAGATTCCCCCCAGCGCCTCCCCCAAATGCTCCAACGTCCCAAAAGTTATGGGCCTACGCGCATCGCAAGTTGACGAACCCTTCCGAAAACCTTTTAATGCCTGCCGAATCAAGAAATCCTTAGTAACATCCACGGAATCCTGAAGCTTGAAACCAAAAGCCAAACCAGCTATAAATTTGTTCAGCTTTGACACCGACCAACCCCATTCCTCCGCTGACCCAATCAAGAGCAAAATCGCCATTACCTTGTCACCATCTGATTCTACCGTGGCCAACTGTTCCAACCACCCTTCCCACATATGCCGTGATAATTCGTAACCTGACCACATCCGTCCCGACACCGAGGCCTGTATCAACCGACCTCATCGTCCGCAACAATCCACCACAAATGAGAAGGGCATGTTGTTCCTGCATCCTCCGCTTCTGGAGCCAAATCCCGGAAACGCTCCCACTGCAAACGAGAAAGCATCCGCTATAGAGTTTTGAACGCCGGGAACATGTACAGCCAAAATCCATGCATTCAACTCCAGGCACCACAAGACTAACTCCCGAACCAGTCTGATTACCAGGGGAGAGGAAGAAGAAAGGCTATTAATCACCGCCACCACACTCAAATTATCGCAATGGAAATGTACCCGCCTATCCTTAAACGTACTACCCCAAATAAATACTGAAACTACAATTGGAAACAGCTCAAGCAAATTTTTAGTTAAACCAGTTTCGCACCACCAATCAGGCCATCCTTCAACACTCCATTTTCCTCCGCAATAGGCCCCATAGCAAACACTGCCCGCTGCGTCTGTAAAAAGTTTGCAGTCAAAATCATTCAAATCTTCCTGTTGAATCAAAGCCCTGCCGTTATAATTATCCAAAAAATGCCGCCAGATGACTAAATCCTCCCTATGCTATTTATTCAAACGAATGAAATGATGTGCCGACCGCATTCCAGCAGTCGCCCTGGATAATCTCCTAAAAATATTCTGCCCATAGGCATGATACGACATGCAAAATTCAAATGTCCCAACAACGACTGCAACTCTTTTAAAGTAACCTTGTGCAACTTTTCACATCTCAGCACCTCCTGCCGTAAAGCAAACAATTTATCCTCAGGCAGCTTGCATTCCATTCTCTCTGAATCTATGAGAATACCCAGAAAGCTCAACACCGTGCAAGGGCCCTCCGTTTTTTCCCGCACCAAAGGCACACCAAAATGTCCCGCAACCTATTCCATGTTAGCCAACAAATTTCCACACAACAGAGAATCTGGTGGGCCGACAAAAAAAAATCATTCAAGTAGTGGATTACAGATGGAACCTGGGAAACATCTCGAACAACCCACTCAAGAAAAGTACTAAAGGACTCAAACAGAGAGCATGAAATCGAACAGCCCATAGGCAAACACCTATCCAAATAAAAAACCCCATTCCAAAAACATCCCAACAGCGGGATACTATCGGGGTGAACCGGAAGCAATCGGAAAGCCGATTCAACATCTGTCTTGGCCATTAACGCATCGCCTTTTCCCGATCTGGATACGTACTTAGATAGGGGGCCATCATTTGAACCATCACTGGTGTCACCCTCTTGACCACCTCCCACTGCTGTTTTACCCTTTGCCTTTTTAAAACATTTGGCCGCTCCATGCGAGGCCCCGCTGCAGTGAGAAAAGACATGCTTGAACTTGCATGTATTGCCGTATTTGCATTGGCCGTCATTAAACTGCCAACACGTCCCCGTTTTGTCCTTAGCCCCCTGTGCCCCTTGTCCCCCAGCTCCCTGTCCCGACTGCTGACCGCTACTACCTCCCCCCCATGAAAGGACTGCCCAAACCGTGTTGGAGCCATAACTTTCAACCACAATCCTATATCTTTCTGATCCCATTTTATCTCGGGCCTGACCGCCTTCCTTTGCCGAAACTGCTCATCTTACCGTAGCCACGCCTGGCCGCCGTACGCGCTGTATGCCTCCCTTATGGCATCCAAGTAACAAAACAGGCCCGAACAGTTCTCCGAAAATTTTTCACCAATAACACTTGCCAAAATGGCGAACAAACGCCTAAACCAAAATAGCCCTCTCGGCCAGCAGAGGGCATACCTCCAAGCCTAAACATATAAACCTAAAAAGAAGACGCCAGGTAGTGGTTAAAGGTAAAGAAAATAACCACGCCCAAAAAGGACTGTAAAGATGACCCACAGACCACAACCAAGCAATAGAGGTATGAGCAACAATTTATTAGAAAAAATATATAACACACAAAATATGTAATAAATATGTGTATAGGAACAGCAGGTGTTTAGGAAAAACAGACCAAACTACATCAGCAAAAAGATGTAAAAAGCTGAAACAGGAACACAAAAGATCCAGGCATCCTGACTAACACACCACACCACACAAAGAGGCTCTTTTCCTGCTCCCACCACACCGGCGCCCGGATACCAGCATGTCTCAAGGTAATACAGTGACACTCTATATAGCATGCGTTCATCGTTCCTAGGACTTGGGCTTGCTGGTGCTGTGTACATCCATATGCTTGGCACATTTTTTTGAGCTCTACGGATATATGTAGAATATTTTGGAGATCTTTCATCACACATTTTGGTCTATTGCTCTGGGCCTGTGACTTTATATTAGATATAGTTATGCCCATATGTGGAACGATCTCTGTATGATTTACCCTGGATGCTCATTCCATTTATAGGCATATCTCCGGTGTGGTGTGTTAGTCAGGATGCCTGGATCTTTTGTGTTCCTGTTTCAGCTTTTTACATCTTTTTGCTGATGTAGTTTGGTCTGTTTTTCCTAAACACCTGCTGTTCCTATACAGATATTTATTACATATTTTGTGTGTTATATATTTTTTCTAATAAATTGTTGCTCATACCTCTATTGCTTGGTTGTGGTCTGTGGGTCATCTTTACAGTCCTTTTTGGGCGTGGTTATTTTCTTTACCTTTAACCACTACCTGGCGTCTTCTTTTTAGGTTTATATATACAAAATGGCGAACGCCTGCTGCCAATTCACAAACGTCTGCGGTATTAATCGCTAGCGCCTCTTTTCTTCCTCCTCCTTTTTACTATCCTCCTTCTTACCCTTGTCTAAATTAAATTTCTCCAAAGGCAGGAGGGAGAAAATCTCCACATATTCATCTTTTCAAATTTTTTCTTTTATTTCTTTTTTTAGATGAGCCCCTAACGGCCCTTCAAAACACACATAAACTTCCCCCTTTGCTCTATCATCCAATTTAATCGTATCCACTTTGTCCTTTTCCATTTGAACCGACAACCGACACCCCCGCCGAAGACACTTGCTCCACGCCACTCGTTCTGTCGGACCCCACTACCACTCCTGCACCCTGACCAGATGCTGGCAACCATGCTCCTACCGGAGACGACCGCGCACTATCAAGGCCCCCCATCCAGTCTCCTCAAAATCTGTGACATACCCGCCAAAAGCTCCCTGACCCCTGGGACCCCAACAGTGCTAGCCCCTCCTCTCCCTGCCAAATCGACACCCCCAGACCAGCTATTTCCAGACCGAACTCCACTATCCATCACCACAAAAGGATTAGCCTCATACTCATGAAGCTGTGCAGGTGCTGTGTCCCCGCCAGCCGTGCGACCAGAGTCTTGTTGATCTCGGAATTCGCGTGGGTCACTCCCGGATCCGGAATCCTCCTCACCGCTGTGTTGCTCCTGGCCCATGCCCCTGGCCTCCTCGTCACCAGGGGGGACCAAGCAGAAGAAACGGACCTCTCCCTTGACCTCCTGGGCGACCTGGACCTGGCGGCTGCCAGCCCGTCTCCAGGCCTGTCTTCCTGCTGGGCCCTGCCGCGAGCCCCAGCCTCTGTTGAACTGCGACCCCTCCGAACTGGGCCAGGCTGAGGGGCTGAAATCCGCCTGCCCATCGCCCTGCCTCTAGTACTGCCGGTCCTGCCAGGCACCCGCGGTGAGTCCGACCCCGGGTTACCCACTACCGAACTGCTGCCACCATCGCTGCTTCCCCTCTCCGCCGCCACTGCTCCCTGAAGGCTCCTTGTTACCGTCACCGCAGCCCGTGCTGCTCCACGTCACGTAGTGCTCCTCCTCACCGCTGCCATGTTTGGCCCTTGACCCGGAACTACCGCGAGTACTTCCGGTGTGGCCCGTGCCTCTTTTCGGGCCTGTACCGCCACTGCTCCAGACCACCGCCCAACGCCAGCAGCACCGGCCGGAGGATTCCAGCCGGAGGGGGGGCCGGGATGGATTGGTGACCCGCGGCCCGCTCCCTCCGCAGGGTCCCGGGAGGGGCTCCGTGGCCGGTGTCTTCCGCGCGTACCTGACTCAGGGGACAGACGTTCTGGGGGATGGGTCCTCCTTGATCTGTTCCCCTGGCTGCCAGGACCACCAAGCAGCGTTGCCAGCTGGTCCTCCAGCCAGCCGCCATGCCTGGACCGCGCCATCTCCCGCAGCTTCGCCAATATGGCTTCCACAGAGGACATCCTGGCACGTCTTCTCTCTTCACTGAGGTAAAAGGTAATGCCCCCCTTTCCCGCACTTTTCCCTGCAGACCCGCCCCGCAAGCTATAAACCACCCCTTTCCTCCATCCCCTTAAACCAATCCCCACTGCCCCTGACTTATTTTAAACAATACTTCCCAGTTCCCTTGGCAACGCAGTCATGGGGAGCTTTCGTTTTAACTGCGTTCCTACAGCCCCCCGCTGGAACAGTATATGGACATTTTGCAATCAAACAGCTCTTCACACTGCACAATTCTACCGGTTTTGGAGCTGGATATGGGCCCCCTTACCTTTTGGGCCCCTGTGCTCCTGTCCAGGTTGCTGCAATGATGTGTCTGACCATTTGCTACAGGTACAATATGTGATGACTGAATAGAGAAAGATCTATTGACTTTTATGGACAATCTGTGAAACAGAACAGCTGGAGCCAAAGCATCAGAAATGACAAAGTCTATTCACTTTAGTTCTTTTTAAGTTTTGTTTACTACATATCGATTGAGAACTTAAGCGTACATCAGGGCGGTGCTGTCACAGACATTAAATGTCACTATGTTCATTTCATTAAAAATACTTGAGACATTAGTTTCAGTTTTCTAAGCAGCACTCTCTGGATTCCACTTAGGAGCCCATTGTTAAAACAGAAGAAAATCAATGGCTCCTGCATTTACAGACAACATCCGCAGAAATGAGAGAATTTGCTGCTGTGATTTTGTCAATCAAGGCTGTGTTTGACTTCTTGCCACTGGAAGTAATAACCAAGTGAAGGGAAAAGTTACATAGTAAATAATGGATTCAGACACTTTCTTCAAGAAGTTCTAAAAGTCAACTGTCTATAAGAAATCTACTGTATACAGTTATATGAAAAAGTTTGGGCACCCCTATTAATCTCAAGCTTAATGTGTTATAAAAATTGTTTTTTTTTGCAACAGCTATTTCAGTTTCATACATCTAATAACTGTTGGACACAGTAATGTTTCTGCTTTGAAATGAGGTTTATTATACTAACAGAAAATGTGCAATCTGCATTCAAACAAAATTTGACAGGTGCATAAGTGTGGGCACCCTTATCATTTTCTTGTTTTAAATGCTCCTACCTACTTTTTACTGACTTACTAAAGCACTTTTTTTGGTTTTCTAACCTCATTGAGCTTTGAACTTTATAGCCAGGTGTATGTAATCATGAGAAAAGCTACTTAAAGTGCTCACTTGCAAGTTGTTCTCCTGTTTGAATCTCCTCTGAGAGTGTGGCATCATGGGCTCCTCAAAACAACTGTCTAATGATCTGAAAAGAAAGATTATTCAACATAGTTGTTCAGGGGAAGGATACAAAAAAGCTGTCTCAGAGATTTAACCTGTCAATTTCCACTGTGAGGAACATAGTAAGGAAATGGAAGAACACAGGTACAGTTCTTGTTAAGGCCAGAAGTGGCAGGCCAAGAAAAACATCAGAAAGGCAGAGAAGAAGAATGGTGAGATCAGTCAAGGACAATCCTCAGACCACCCCCAGAGAGCTGCAGTATCAACTCGCTGCAGATGGTGTCAATGTGCATTGGTCAACTATACAATGCACTTTGCACAAGGAGAAGCTGTATGGGAGAGTGATGCGAAAGAAACCGTTTCTGCAAGCACGCCACAAACAGAGTTGGCTGAGGTATGCAAAAGCACATTTGGAGAAGCCAATTTCTTTTTGGAAGAAGGTCCTGTGGACTGATAAAACCAAGATTGAGTTGTTTGGTCATACAAAAAGGCGTTATGCATGGCGGCCAAAAAAGACAGCATTCCAAGAAAAACACTTGCTACCCACAGTAAAATTTGGTGGAGGTTCCATCATGCTTTGGGGTTGTGTGGCCAATGCCGGCACCGGAATCTTGTTAAAGTTGAGGGACGCATGGATTCCTGTCAGTATCAGCAGATTCTTGACAATAATGTTCATGAATCAGTGACAAAGTTGAAGTTACGCAGGGGATGGATCTTTCAGCAAGACAATGATCCAAAACACTGCTCCAAATCTACTCAGGCATTCATGCAGAGGAACAATTACACTGTTCTGGAATGGCCATCCCAGTCCCCAGACCTGAATATCATTGAACATCTGTGGGATCATTTGAAGAGGGCTGTCCATTCTCGGCGACCATCAAACTTAACTGAACTGGAATTGTTTTGTAAAGAGGAATGGTCAAAAATACTTTCATCCAGGATACAGGAACTCATTAAAAGCTACAGGAAGCGACTAGAGGCTGTTATTTTTGCAAAAGGAGGATCTACTAAATATTAATGTCACTTTTCTGGTGGGATGCCCATACTTATGCACCTGTGAAATTTTGTTTGAATGCAGATTGCACATTTTCTGTTATTACAATAAACCTCATTTCAAGGCAGAAACATTACTGTGTCCAACAGTTATTAGATATATGAAACTGAAATAGCTGTTGCAAAAAAACTATTTTTATAACACATTAAGCTTAAGATTAATAGGGGTGCCCAAACTTTTTCATATAACTGTATCTACAGCATTGGTCTCCAAACAGTACGACTGAAAAGTTATAAAGCTACTACTTACAGCAAGGGAATTTCACAACAGCTGAAGAGCCATGGGTTGGAGACCACTTCTCTTGAGAAAGTCCCTCATAAAATCTGGAGCTCAAAATCACCTTCTAAATGGTAATAAATAAAGCTGTCGCGCTGATGGCAGGTGGCAGATGCGGTTTAACAATGATAAATGGAAGGTTATACACATGGGAAGAAGGAATCAATATCACCATTACACACTGAACTGGAAACCACTGGGTAAATCTGACATGGAGAAGGACTTGGGTTCCTAGTTAATGATAAACTTACCTGGAGCAGCCAGTACCAGGCAGCGGCTGCCAAGGTAAGCAAGATCATAGGGTGCATTAAAACAGGTCTGGATGCACATGATGAGAGCATTATACTGCCTCTGTACAAATCCCTGGTTAGACAGCACATTGAGTACTGTGCACAGTGTTGGGCACAGATGCTCAGGAACGATATAGTGGAACTAGAGCGAGTACAAAGGAGGGCAACAAAATTAATATAGGGGATGTGGGAACTACAATACCCAGAGAGATTAGCAAAATTAGGATTATTTAGTCTTGAAAAAATACGACTGAGGGGCGATCTAATAACTGTGTGTAAGCATATAAGGGGACAATACAAATTTCTCTCCGAGGATCTGTTTATACCAAGGAAGGTGACGGGCACAAGGGGGCATTCTTTGCGTCTGGAGGAGAGAAGGTTTTTCCACCAACATAGAAGAGGATTCTTTACTGTTAGGGCAGTGAGAATCTGGAATTCCTTGCCTGAGGAGGTGGTGATGGCAAACTCAGTTGAGGGGTTCAAGAGAGGCCTTGATGTCTTCCTGGAGAGTAACAATATTGTATCAGGTGGTTGCTGAGATGCAGTCTGTCTTTAGAGAGGGTGAAGAACTTCAGAGCAGAAGCAGCAGAGATGAAGGAAAAGACGGCGTATGTAAAGCCAGGGGCACTCTGGCCAGTAGCGTCCCTGAATACCAGAATCCAAGATGGATGGTGGCACTGAAAAGGGGTGTGATGTCACAAAGTACGGTGTCCCGCAGGAACCAAAAAGGTTACCAACACGTTTCGGGGAATATTCAGTTTCCCTTGGTCAGGGTATTTGCTCCAGGCAGTGCATAGAGAGCCCTTTATGAATCGGAACGATCCGCCTCCTTTTCAGATAGTCCAATGATCCTTCAAACGCTACTTTCTATGGAGCATGTCCTAGCTCTTTATATAATGGACGCATGCTATATCTATTTATGAAGTTAATCTTACATGTATATATATGTGATTGCATTTAATACTTCAGTGTGCAAAAATATATAAATAAATGATTTTATTAAATGAGAATGTATTGGTTTTTTTTAAGTTTAAAAAATATATGTTCTTGACATTATCGCTAAAATATAAATAGGTTTTAGACATTGAGATAAAACAATGTGTGAGTGCATCATACTAAAATTGCTTGTTTTTTTTATAAACAAATATGTGAAGCTAAAAATTGCTATAGAAACAGTAGAAATGAATAAAGGAAGAAAAAACAGGGAGGGGAGATTTCTTGGTAATTAAAAATACAGTAGCATATAAAAGGCATAGAGCTCTATTTCAAAGTTGAGGTCCTTTGGTGGCAGGCTATCCAAAAGAAAAATACATTTTGACTCGGTTCAAGATCAGAGACGACAAAATCAATGCTGATCCATAAAACCAACCCAATACAAAAATCTCCCAACTTAAAAGAGCAAATAGAAAAAGTACCCATAATCACTCAGTATCATACAAACAATGGTGTCTTTAGGAAGTTCATTAATAAGTATTGGTACATTCTTAAAGAAGATTGAACTATTGGAGACCTTCTGCCAACACGTCCAAAATTCGTATACAAACAGGCACCGACTTTAGGTTTGAAGATCGCCCCCATGAACAAAGGTATCAATTTCCCCGTATCCAAAATAACTAACAAGCAACAAACTGTAGGTGGCTTCTTTTCATGCGGCTTCTGCACTTGTTGAAGACAACTTTTGAGAAAAACCCTGGATTTTTCTTTTGGACAGCCTGGCACCAAACGGCCTCAACTTTGAAATAGAGCTCTATGCCTTTTAAACACTACTTTTAATTACAAAGAGATCTCCCCTCCATCTTTGTTCTTCTTTTATTCATTTCTACTCTTCCTATAGCAAGTTTAAGCTTCACATGTTTGTTTTTTTTAAAAAACAACAATTTTAGTATGATGCACTCACACATTGTTTTATCTTAATGTCTAAAATCTTTATATATTTTAACGATAATGTCAATAAAACATTTTTTAAACGTAAAAAATAACTATAAATTCTCTTTTAATAAAATTATTTAGTTACATATTTTTTTACACACTGAAGGATTATATGAAATCACATATTTATACATGTAAGATTAACTTTATAGATAGATATACCATGTATCCGTCATATAAAGAGCTAGGACATCCTCAATTAAAAGCAACATTTGAAGGATCATTGGAATATCTGAAAAGCAGGCAGATTCATAAAAGGCGCTCTATGCACTGCTTGGAGCAAATACCCTGATGAAGGGGAACTGAGTATTCCCCGAAACGCGTTGGTAACCTTTTTGGCTCCTACGGGACTCCGTACTTTGTGACGTCACACCCATTTTCAGTGCCGCCGTCCATCTTGGATTCTGGTATCCAGGGATGCTATCAGCTGGAGCACCCCTTGCTTTACACACGCGGTCTTTTCCTTCATCTCTGCTGCTTCTCTGCTGGACCTCTACGGTGCTTCGCTCTCTCTAAAGACACAGACTGCATCTCAACAAACACCTTCCCCACATGATCTGCTAGCAAAAGGTGACATCAGGGCACAGTAAGGGTGGTTTCACACTTGCGTTTTTGTCTGCAGAGTTTTTTTTCAAAAAAACGCATGCGTTTTTTTTCTCCTACATTTAACATTGAAAACGCATGCGTTTTTGTTTGTACGTGTTTGGTCGCGTTTTGCATCGCATGCGTTTTTTTACTGCATGCGTTCATTTTCAGAAATGCAACTTGTAGTATTTTTGAGAGGCGTTTTTGGACCAAAAAAAACGCATGCGTTTTCATGCGTTTTTTGGGGGTCAAAAAAATACATTGGAGTCAATAGGGACGCATGTGTTTTTTTGTGCATGCTTTTTTTGCGTTAAAAACGCATGCGTTTTTATATTAAAAAACCAGAAAACACACTGATATGCCACCTCCCAACATAAAGGTGATAAAGGGATCCTAACCCTAACCCTAACCCAAACCCTACCCCTAACTCTAACCCTAATCCCTTTAGGGTTAGGGCTAGGGGTAGGGTTAGGATCCCTTTAGGGTTAGGGTTAGCGGTAGGGTTAGGATCCCTTTAGGGTTAGGGTTAGGGTTATGATCCCTACCCCTAACCCTAACTATTTCTGTTTATAGTGGGTTTTTTACTTTATTTTGATGATTGGCAGCTGTCACACATTTCTCAGCATGCGTTTAAAAAACGCAAACGCATGAAAAAACGCATGTAAACACGTCAAAACGCTGCGTTTTTTTTCACCACATGCAAAAACGCATGCGTCAAAAAACGCAGCGTTTGCACGCGTTTACATGCGTTATTTCACCATGCGTTTTTTGCGTTTTTTACCGCAAAAACGCACCCAAAAAAACGCAAATGTGAAACCAGCCTAAGTACTATCTTTTTTTAAACTTTACAATGCTGTATCACCAATGAAGATATTTAAGAGTACTTTGAAAGTGGTGTACATTTGATTAATGGTTTTTTACTGATAAATTTGGCTGACATGAAGCACAGTGCTTTTTTGTTAACTTACAGCGGACAATTTCTATTACTCAGGTGGGGCATCTGGCTTTGCTCTCCAGTTCCATATTTCTTAAAACTATTATTTGCACATATCTTTTATAGGTTGCCTAAAAAACCTGCTAACAGCAAAAAAAAAAAAAAAGAAAAAGATAGGAATCAGTGCAAAAGATTTATTTATTACAGATTTCTGTTCACTCTCACAGTTTTCACACAGACCTGTGTATCTGCCTGCAGCTTTTTATCCTATCTCCTTTGCTAACCTATCTTTTGGGCACTTGTGTATATACAGTGGGTATGGAAAGTATTCATATCCTTTTAAAATTTTCACTTTGTTTTATTGCAGCCATTTAGTAAATTAATTTTTTTTGCTCATTAATGTACACTCTGCACCCCATCTTGACTAAAAAAAACAGAAATGTAGTAATTTTTGCAAATTTATTAAAAAAGTTAAACTGAAATATCACATGGTCATAAATAAGTATTCAGACCCTTTGCTCAGTATTGACTAGAAGCACCCTTCTGAGCTAGTACAGCCATGAGTTTTCTTCGGAATGATGCAACACGTTTTTCACACCTGGATTTGGGGATCCTCTTCCATTTTTCCTTACAGATCCTTTCCAGTTCTGTCAGGTTGTATGGTGAACGTTGGTGGACAGCCATTTTCAGGTCTCTCCAGAGATGCTCAATTGGGTTTAGGTCAGGGCTCTGGCTTGGCCAGTGAAGAACGGTCACAGAGTTGTTCTGAAGCCACTCCTTTGTTATTTTGTGCTTAGGGTCATTGTCTTGTTGGAAGGTGAACCTTTGGCCATAACTGGTAATGTTGTGCTGTTTATTATTTATTTTTTATTATTATTTATTTATATAGCACCATTGATTCCATGGTGCTGTACATGAGAAGGGGTTACATACAAATTACAGATATCCCTTACAGTAAGCAAACTAACAATGACAGACTGATATAGAGGGGTGAGGACCCTGGCCTTACGGGCTTACATTCTACAGGATGGTGTGGATGGAGACAATAGGTTGAGGGTTGTAGGAGCACTGGCAATGGTGAGGCGGTAGCTTCAGTAGTGGTGAGGAGGCAGCGGGGTCAGTGCAGGCTGTAGGCTTTCCTGAAGAGGTGGGTTTTCATGTTCCGTCTGAAGGATCCGAATGTGGTTAATAGTCGGATGTGTTCGAGCAAAGAATTCCAGAGGATGGGGGATATTCTGGAGAAGTCTTGGAGGTGGTTGGGTGAAGAGCGGATAAGTGTGGAGGAGAGAAGGAGGTCTTGGGAGGACCGGAGATTACGTGAGGGAAGATATCGGGAGATTAGTTCAGAGATATATGGAGGAGATAGGTTATGGATGGCTTTGTAGGTCAGTATTAGTAATTTGAACTGGATACGCTGAGGGAATGGGAGGCAGTGAAGAAATTTGCAGGGAGGGGAAGTGGAGGAGTAGTGAGGAGAGAGATGAATTAGTAAGGCAGCAGAGTTAAGGATGGACTGGAGAGGTGCAAAGGTGTTAGCAGGGAGGCCACAGAAAAGGGTGTTGCAGTAGTCAAGGTAGGATATGATGAGGGCATGCAGAAGCATTTTAGTAGATTGATGGTGGAGGAAAGGATGGATTCTGGAGATATTTTTGACCTGAAGGCAACAGGAGGTGGAAAGAGCATGGATGTGTGGTTCGAAGGACAGGGCAGAGTCAAGGGTTAATCCGAGGCAGCGGACTTCCGGTACGGGGGAAAGCATGATGTTGTTAATTGCGATAGGTTAGGTAAGGAAGATCTATGAGATGGAGGAAAGATAATGAATTCATATTTGTCCACATTGAGTATGAGAAAGCGAAAGGAGAAGAAGGATATGGCTGATAGACACTTCGGGATTCTGGACAGCAGAGAGTTGACGTCTGGTCCAGAAAGATAGATCTGAGTGTCATCAGCATAAAGGTGGTACTGGAATCCATGGGACTTTATGAGTTGTCCCAAGCCAAGTGTGTAGATTGAGAAGAGTAGGGGTCCTAGAACAGGGCCTTGGGGGACTCCAACAGAGAGAGGGTGGGATGAGGAGGTATTGTGGGAGTGGGAGAGGCTGAATGTGCGGTTGGAAAGGTATGAGGAGATCCAAGATAGGGTGAAGTCTTTGATGTCAAAGGAGGAGAGGATCTGTACTAGGAGGCAGTACAGGTCTAGAAGAAGTCAGAAAAAACAAAAGATATTCAGTTCACCCCTGAATGTCCAAAAGCTGTGGTAATAGCGTCCGAGCAGGGAAAAAGACGTCTCCGCTGTAACGTAGATAAATCACCAAAAAACAAAAACAGGATTTCCTGCTCCAGGATGTAAATATAAAAGCAGTAATTCTTTATCCCATGATTAAAAAAGCAAAGGCTGACAATGAACCGGAGAAAGCATTAGACACCATGGAGACCGGGCCTGGGCTGACACTGTCCTTGTGGGGACCGGAAGTGACGTTGTGGAGTGGGTGGAGCCTGGCCAAGACGCGCCAGAATCCAGGTGGAGACAGCAGGCACCCAGGCTTTTGAAGCTGTGAATGCGGCCACATCACCAACCTGGAGCTGTGTCACGCTCATGCCCTGACTGGTGGGCGTGAGCTCGGGGGGTTTGTGACCCCACTGTGCCACAAACCAGACTACCCTGGAAGGGGCATGACTATGACAGCTGCCTTGGTTTTCACTGGAGCCTCTGATGGTGAGGACAGGCTTGTGCAGCAGGCAGCTGCCAGGTGCTACTCCAGGGTGGTGTCTGGCTGTGGCTGCTGATCCCACTTGGGAGACAGGAACACCAGGATTGGTGCGGGCATTAGGCAGGACTGGCAGAAGAGCACTGCTGGAACACAGACGAGTAGGCTGGCACGGCTGAGACAGGGCTGGCAGAGACACGGCAGAGAACTCAGGGCTGGCAGAGACACGGCAGGAAACAGGACTGGCTAGGACAGCAGGAACACAGGACTGGAAGGCAGGGCAGGAACGGCAGGACTGGCAGGAACACAGGATTGGGAGGCACTGCAGAGAACACAGGACTGGAAGGCAGGGCAGGAACGGCAGGACTGGCAGAAACACAGGATACACAGGACTGGTTGATGTGGTGTATGAATCAGGCTGTACTCAGATGACACCCGAGTGCAGTCCTATTGTGAGAGTGATGAAGGAACAGGTAGGGACCTGTACACACAGAAGATGCAGGTACGGAAACAAGCCAGAAGGAAAGGAGAATGAAGGAACAGGTAGGGACCTGTTCACACAGGAGGTGCAGGAAAGGAAACAAGCAGAAAGGAATGAGGTATGAAGAAACAGGTAGGGACCTGTTCACACAGGAGGACCAAGTAACAAGTAGAAGGTGGAACTAAGAAAAGAGAAGGAGAAGGCAGAGCCAAGGGCGGAGACACTGGAGGCGGAGCCAAGAGCGGAGACGCTGGAGGCAGAGCCAAGAGCGGAGACGCTGGAGGCGGAGCCAAGAGCGGAGACGCTGGAGGCGGAGCCAAGAGCTGAGACGCTGGAGGCGGAGCCAAGAGCGGAGACGCTGGAGGCGGAGCCAAGAGCAGAGACGGAGCCAAGTGCAGAAACACAGGAGGCGGAGCCAGATAGTACCGCAAAGAGCGGAGCCACAGAACAAAGCCAGAGAGTGCGAAGCAAAGTCTGAGTGCAGAGCCGCAAGAGTGTGGAGTGTAAGCAAACAGAAAACACAAGGAAAGAAAGCAGGGAAGGAAGCCACAGACAAGGAGACCGAGAAAAGACAAAGTACAGACAAGGCAATAGAACAAGACACAGGGACAAAGACACAGGGACCAGGATATTCTGCCTCCTGGAGGGCGGACTACAAGAACAAGGCAAAAGCACAGAGAAAAGCTCAGAGGGAGTAACTCAGAGCAAGGCCAGGCAAACTCAGCAGCTAAACACTAACTGAGCTAACACATTGCACAGGCCCAGACCACAGGGAGGAGCTGCACTATATACAGGAGGCCTCTTGGTAATTGGTCAGGAACTGATTGGACAGGTGCACCTGATTCCTATAAGAACCAGAGAGTTCAGGCGCCGGCCCCCTATACACATAGCCATGAGGCATGCAGAGAGCAGAGACACAGAACATGGAGCTGGCATTAAAGAGAAAGCACATCATGGCCTGGAGCAGTGGGTAAGATTGTGTGAGAGATGTGAGGCCATGCTGCGATGCCAGCAGAGTTGTTACAAGCTGCTATGGATGGTGGGGGCACCGCACAGACCGCTGGCCCCCCCGCACCAGAAGGAGAATTTCCGGAGCGGAGCCTGATGATGGAGGGTCCGCATGTGGCCCAGGCATGGAGCCAAGCACCCTGACAACAGGAAAAGTACCAGGTGGGCCAGCGATGGGGGTCACAGCGGAGCAGAAGGCGCAAGGGGCCTGAGGCGCAAACGCCGGGCTGGCCCCTTCAGGGGCGAACATCAGGATAGTTGGGCCTTGGGTGAGCACAGGGAGGACTGCAGCCAACAACAAAGGCACAGACATAAGCACAGGCAGGGGTGTAACGAGAGGGCACAGGGGGTTGAGGCGGCTAATAATGGCTTGAATCCAGTGCTCACCTTCCTGTGCTGGTCTCCACCATAGGGCCTCAATCAAAGCGTCTAACATGGCTAGCTGCAGGGGAATCTAGGGGTCCTCAGGTGACACAAAAGCATCCAGGGGTCATCCAGAGGGAAATTAATTTGTAGACCATGGCACCTTAATTTAACTCCGGTAGGTGTGGCTGTCGGACCCTTCCCCTTTCGTCCTATTGGACAGCTAGGCATCCCAAATTAGCGGATCACCTAGGGAGTGATGAAAGGGGGAATTGGGCACCGAGCTGTATTTTTTCTAGCTTTTACCCATGTGGGCTCCACAGACAGAGGCACATTCCTTAATTAGTACCTTGCCTACCAGAAATGTAGCAATTTATGCAAATTTATTAAAAAAGAAAAACTGAAATATCACATTGTCATAATTATTCAGACCCTTTGCTCAGTACTGAGTAGAAGCACCCTTTTGGAGCTAGTACAGCCATGAGTCTTCTTGGGAATGATGTAACACGTTTTTCACACCTGGATTTGGGGATCCTCTTCCATTTTTCCTTCAGATCCTCTCCAGTTCCGTCAGGTTGGATGGTGAACGTTGATGTACAGCCATTTTCAGGTCTCTCCAGAGATGCTCAACTGGGTTTAGGTCAGGGCTCTGGCTGAGCCAGTCAAGAATGGTCACAGAGTTGTTCTGAAGCCACTCCTTTGTTATTTTAGCTGTGTGCTTAGGGCCATTGTCTTGTTGGAAGGTGAATCTTTGGCCAAGTCTGAGGTCCAGAGCACTCTGGAATAGGTTTTCATCTAGGACATCTATGTACTTGGCCGCATTCATGTTTCCTTCAATGACATACTAGTAGTCCTGTCCCGGCAGCTGAAAAACACCCCCATAGCATGATGATGCCGCCACCACCATGTTTCACTGTTGGGTTTGTATTGGGGATAAGCAGAGCCTGGTTTTCACCACACATACCGCTTAGCATTATCACCAAAAAAGGTCGATCTTTGTCTCATCAGACCAGAGAATCTTATTTCTCATAGTCTGGGAGTCCTTTGTGTGTTTTTTAGCAAACTCTATGCGGGCTTTCATATGTCTTGCACTGAGGAGAGGCTTCTGTCAGGTCACTCTGCCATAAAGGCCTGACTGGTGGAGGTCTGTAGTGATAGTTGACTTTGTGGAACTTTCTCCCATCTCCCTACTGCATCTCTGGAACTTAGCCACCATGATCTTGGAGTTGTTCTTTACCTCTCTCACCAAGGTTCTCCTCCCACGATTGCTCAGTTTGGCTGGATGGCCAGGTCTAGGAAGACTTCTGATGGTCACAAACTTCTTCCATTTAAGGATTATGAAGTCCACTGTGCTCTTAGGAACCTTGAGTACTGCAGAAGTTCTGTTGTAACCTTGGCCATATCCAGTGGCGTAACTACCGCGGTCGCAGCGGTCGCCAGTGCGACCGGGCCCGGCAGGTCAGGGGCCCGGGCCCGGCAGGCAGGCTCGGACTGGCAGTGCCTCCCCCCGCTCCAGGGCCCCCCCGCCGCCGCCGCTGCCGCTGCCTTGAATACTCACCCTGCTCCAGCGATGGTCTCGGCGTCTGCACTGCAGCTCGTTCCTGCTTGAGCGGTCACGTGACACCGCTCATTAAGATCATGAATATGCGCATATTCATGATCTTAATGAACGGTGTCACATGACCACTCAAGCAGGAAGAAGGTGCTGCGCCGGCGCCGCCGCCTGGAGTCGGGACAGAGTGCGAGGGATGTCGGCACGGCCGTGCAGTGGGAAGACAGGTGAGTATGAGGGCCGGGGGGACGGGGGATGAAGGAGGACATAAGCCGGCGCGCCGAGCAGGAGCGGAGAGATAAGCCTGCATACAGGGGGGAATATAAGCCATGCAGGGGGGAATATAAGCCATGCAGGGGGGGATATGAGCCATGCAGGGGGGAATATAAGCCATGCAGGGGGGAATATGAGCCATGCAGGGGGGAATATAAGCCATGCAGGGGGGGATATGAGCCATGCAGGGGGGAATATGAGCCATGCAGGGGGGAATATGAGCCATGCAGGGGGGAATATGAGCCATGCAGGGGGGAATATGAGCCATGCAGGGGGGAATATAAGCCATGCAGGGGGGAATATAAGCCATGCATACAGGAGGGGGGAATATAAGCCATGCATACAGGGGCGGAATATGAGCCATGCATACAGGGGGGGAATATGAGCCATGCATACAGGGGGGGAATATGAGCCATGCATACAGGGGGGGAGATATGAGTCATGCATGCAGGAGGGGTAATATGAGCTATGTATATGGGATAGGAGGGAGATGAGCCATGCATACAGGAGGGGGGTCATTATACAGTATTGAGCATCATGTGTGGCCGTTATACAGTATGGAGCATCATTTGTGGTCATTATACAGTATTGAGCATTATGTGGGATCATTATACAGTATGGAGAACTGTGTGGCCGTTATACAGTATGGAGCAATGTGTGGCCATTATACACTATGGAGCATCATGTGTGGCCATTATACACTATGGAGCATCATGTGTGGCCATTATACAGTATGCAGCATCATGTGTGGTGGCCGTTATACAGTATTGAGCATCATGTGTGGCCATTATTCTATGGGGGTTACATTGAGTTGTATGGCAGGGCTGCAGGGGGGGGGGCCCCCATTTGGAAGTTCGCACCGGGGCCCCTAACTTTGTAGTTACGCCACTGGCCATATCTGTGCCTTGCCACAATTCTGTCTCTGAGCTCCTTGGTCAGTTCATTTAACCTCATGATTCTCATTTGGTCTGTCATGCTCTGTGAGCTGTGACGTCTTATATAGGCAGGTGTGTGCCTTTCAAAATCAAGTCCTATCAGTTTAATTAAACACAGCTGGACTTCAATGAAGGAGTAGAACCATCTCAAGGGGGATCACGAGGAAATGGACAGCATGTGACTTAAATATGAGTGTGAGAAAAGGGTCTTAATACTTATGACCATGTGATATTTCAGATTTTCTTCTTTTTACCATATATACTCCTATATAAGCCAAGATTTTCAGCACTTCTTTTGTGCTGAAAACGCCCCCCTCGGCTTATACATGAGTCACTGTCCAGAAAGCCAGCAGGGGAGGGGGAGTGACGTTGCAGCGGCAGGAGCCGGCTAACAGAAGACATCATACTCACTCTCCTGGCATCATCGCTGCATCACCGTTCATGCATCTCCATCCCGATGCTGGTGACTTTTCCTGTGTTGAGCGGTCACGTGGTACCGCTCATTAATGTAATGAATATGCATGCATCTCCACTCCCATAAGCGTGGAGCGCATATTCATTACTTAAATGAGCGGTACCATGTGACCGCTCAGCACAGGAGAGCTGCCACGCTGGGATATGGAGATGCAGTGACGGCGCGAGGATGGTGAATAGGATGGGGGAGAAAGTGAGCCATGCATACAACGATGGGATGAGGGGGTGAGCCAGGTGGGATCGGGGGAGCCTTGCATACAATACTGCTATTACAAAGGGCATTTGCAATCAAGGGTCAAGTGACGCACATGGACATGTTCTGACAACTTTATCATAGACTGTAGAAATATTCAAATCTTTTAAAATTCCAATGAACCAAGTTTAGCAAATTTTTATTCCAAATTTTATTCACAGCAAACAGATTTCCCTCAAATCACAATACTGCAAAGCCTCCGATAATTCTGCTAAGATGTGCATAACACTCTAAAGTATCCTAAAAAGATATGCAACCCAGATGGTAATCCGGGAGTAACTTAAAGTTAATTTAAAAACAAAGCAAACTAACAAACTTTTCATGTTTTTTAAATTATAAAATGGTCTTAGTCATTTGTGATTAAGCAGACCTTTCTTTGCAGAACACTGGTTGAAACTGAAGGTGTCACTCTCAGAGATAACATCATCATGCTGTGAATTGAGATGAGTAATGTGGCTTATATTCCATAATACCATCCGTTCCCTTCCCACCGATATGCTTTGCCAGAGGCAAAACAGACCATTAGTGGGTTGCATTAGATAGCACTACTGCCCGAACAGTGGGAGAGGTGGTGTTTCTGCTGCTGGTGGCTCCCACATTCTTAAAGGGAACCTGTCACCTGAATTTGGCGGGACTGGTTTTGGGTCATATGGGCGGAGTTTTCGGGTATTTGATTCACCCTTTCCTTACCCGCTGGCTGCATGCTGGCTGCAATATTGGATTGAAGTTCATTCTCTGTCCTCCATAGTAAACGCCTGCGCAAAGCAGGAAAGGGTGAATCAAACACCCGAAAACTCCGCCCATATGACCCAAAACCAGTCCCGCCAAATTCAGGTGACAGAGTCCCTTTAATTGTGGTATGTAAACAGAGCAGCAAAATTCACAGCACTTAAAGGTGTGTATGCACACTATCATACCTTTGTGCACACGCATTATTATTATTATTTATTTATATAGCACCATGGATTCCATGGTACTGTACATGAGACAGGGTTACATACAAATTACAGATATAATTTACAGCAAGCAAACTAACAATTACAGACTGAAACAGAGGGCCGAGGACCCTGACTTTGCGGGCTTACATTCTACAGGATGGTGGGGATGGAGACAATACATTGAGGGTTGCAGGAGCTCTGGTGTTGGTAAAGCAGAAGCTTCGGTAGTGGTGAGGAGGCAGCCGGGTCAGTGCAGGCTGTAGGCTTTCTTGAAGTGGTGAGTTTTCAGGTTCTATCTGAAAGATCAGAATGTGGTTGACAGTCGGATGTGTTGGGGCAAAGAATTCCAGAGGATGGGGGATATTCGGGAGATGTCTTGGAGGCGGTTGGGTAAGGAGCGAATAAGTGTGGAGGAGAGAAGGAGGTCTTGGGAGGATAAGAGATTACATGAGGGAAGATATCGGGAGATTAGTTCAGAGATATATGGAGGAGATAGGTTATGGATGGCTTTGTAGGTTAGTATTAGTAATTTTAACTGGATAAGCTGAGGGAATGGGAGCCAGTGAAGAGATTTGCAGAGATGGGAAGTGGATTAGTAGCGAGTAGGGTTGAGCGACTTTTACTTTTTTAGGGTCGAGTCGGGTTTTGCGAAGCCCGACTATCTCAAAAGTCGAGTCGAGTGAAATCGGCCAATTATCGCGTAAAGTCGGGGTCGGGATCGACCAAAACACGAAACCCAATGCAAGTCAATGGGGGAGCATAGTCGGCAGTGAGTGGAGACGAGGAAAACACCTACAGTGCCCATTTTAATGGCAAAAACATCCATTCTTGGTACTGAATCTTGTCAATCTTAATTTACCTTATAATAATAGTTAGGCATTGGAAATTGGGGGTCATTTGGCTAAAGTTGTGGGGGGTATGGTGGTTCAAGTATTTAGTGGGCCCAGGAAACGTGGACCACGTCACGGCAGTGGAGCAGGGAGAGGTAAGTATTTCAACTTTGCAAGTGCTGTGATCCTGAGCATGCGGGGGGGGGGGGCCAGTCATTCGCATTGGCACTGGCACAGGGCCCCTCAAAGTACGGCGGTGTGTTTGCACGGTGGGTTCACCTCCCACCGGCAGCGACACTTTTGCGTACTATGAGGGGCCCTCTGCCAGTGACGTCGCCAACGAGTATCCCCCCCACCTGATGAAGGAACCTGCACTTTCATCTGCACCTTCCTCTTTGTCCTCGTGTAAGGTGGTATAGTATGCGGGAAGGGGAACCTCACTTTCAGCAGGGTCAGAATCTGGCTGTGTAGCATGAAAGGGGAATGTAGTGGTCTGGGTCAATGTACCAGCAGAGTCATCTAGCACTGGCTGGGCAATGGGCAGGATGAGGAGAAAACACAGATATAGTCCCAAATACAAAAGTAGGCTAAAAGCAGTTCAAAATTGTTAACAGGACTAAACAGGAGGCATTGCTTTGTTCAGTGGAGAACAACTGTAACGAGAGGCTGACACAGTGAAAAGGACCAAATCAGTAAGTAGTCTAAATGCAGTTCAAAATTGGTAACAGTAGTAAACAGGCGGCACTGCTTTGTTCAGTGGAGGAGAACAGCAAGGAGCAGCAGACACCGTTAGTAGGCCCCAACCCAACTAGTAGGCCAAATGCAGTGTAATATTAACAACTACTTAACGAGAGCCTGAAAATGGAAGTTCAGGACAGGAAACCAGGAGAACAGCAAGGAGCGGCAGGCACCTTTAGTAGGCCCCAACCAAACTAGTAGCCCCACTGCAGTTGTTCCATTTAACAACTATTTAACAAGAGCCTGAAGATAGAAGCTCAGGAAAGGCAACCAGGAGAACACCTTGGAGCGGCAGACACTCTTAGTAGGCCCCAACCAAGCTAGTAGCCCCACTGCAGTTTTAAAATTCCGATAGGCTGAAAACCTGATAATTGCAGTTCCTTTTTTTTTAAGAGGACAGCTGTATTGAGTGGTGCAGCCAGACACTGCTAGTACTCCTCACACCACAAAGTTGGCTTGATGCAGGTTTAAAAAAGGTTACATGGGTACACGGTCAGCATTGGTGGGGTCAGTGGAGGACAATTGGAAGGAGGGACCGCAGACAGACTTAGTAGGCCAAAAATAAAAAAAGGTGGCTCTATGCACTTTTAAATAGGATCCAGGGGTACACAGGCAGCATTGGTGTGGTCAGTGGAGGACTATTGGAAGGAGGGACCGCAGACAGACTTAGTAGGCCAAAAATAAAAAAGGGGGCTCTATGCACTTTTAAATAGGATCCAGGGGTACACAGGCAGCATTGGTGTGGTCAGTGGAGGACTATTGGAAGGAGGGACCGCAGATAGACTTAGTAGGCCTAAAATAAAAAAAGTAGGCTCTATGCAGTTTCAATTATCTTGCAGGGGTACACAGGCAGCATTGGTGTGGTCAGCGGAGGACTATTGGAAGGAGTGTCTGACACAGTTAGTACTCCAAAAGAATACATAGATGTTAATGTCTCGCAAAAAAACAAAACCAAAAAAAAAAGAAAAAGGGTGGCATATTTAGGCACAGGGGTGGGCTCCTCTGCTGACTTTCAGACGTTGCTATTTGGCGCAAAGTATTTACTGGTGTAAATGTAGGACAGGGCCACTGAATATTTTAAGTAGCATCATACATGTCAACAAATTGATATTGTCAGTGCCAGGCATTGAAGGATTTCACCGCATAGACTAAACAGCGGTGGAGCAATGACAGATAATTTTGCAAGTGGTAGCGCACAGTTTGAGCTGTGGGGTGGGGGGCACTCTCTCGTGCCCAGCGGTACTGGCCAAAGGCCCCTCATGTTACAACAGTGTGTCTGATGTTGGATGCGCGCCACCACCACCAGAGACACTTCATTGTACTATGAGGGACCCGGTGCCAGTGGCATCGACCAAAAGTGGGCACACCCACCTCTTCAGAAAAAAAGGCTCCCTCATGGGTGCTTTCGCCAAGTGGCGAGACCACGGCCCCGTGGGGGGAGTCAGCCCATTTAGGGAGGTGTAAACGTGACGTATGCTGGACATACAGAAGCTGCAAATGGAGAAATTGGAACACTCAGTAAGAGCAGTCCAAAAGCAAGACCTTTTTAAAGGAAAGCTAGGTGTAAGCCGGGAAAGGTGGGGCAAAATAATTAGAAATCCATGAGTGGTTTATTTTAATGAAGGTTAGATCATCAACATTTTGGGTAGCCAGATGAGTCCTTTTTTCGGTCAGTATTGAACCAGCAGCACTGAATAATCTTTCTGATAAAACACTAGCTGCTGGGCAAACGAGCTCCTGCAATGCATATTCGGACAATTCAGGCCACGTGTCTAATTTGGATGCCCAGTAATCAAATGGGAATGACGGGTGAGGGAGAACATCGATAAGCGATGAAAAATAGTTAGTAACCATACTGGACAAATGTTGTCTCCTGTCACTTTGAATTGATGCTGCAGTACCTGTCCTGTCTGCGGTCATTGTGAAATCACTCCACAACCTGGTCAGAAAACCCCTCTGTCCAACACCACTTCTGATTTTGCACCTCTAACACCTCTGCCCTGTTGCCCCCTGCAGCTCGTGTGAGAACCATCACCAGCGCTGTGTGCTGGGAATGCCTGAATCAAACGGTCAACAAGAGTTGCTTGTTTGGTTGCCAATATTTGTTCAAGGTTCTCATGTGGCATGATGTTTTGCAGTTTCCCCTTATAGCGTGGATCTAGGAGGCAGGCCAACCAGTAATCGTCAGTCATTTTTATAATGCGGGGGTCCCTTTTTAGGATATGCAAGGCATAATCCGCCATGTGGGCCAATGTTCCAGTTGTCAATTCACTGCTTGTGCTGGTTTGAGGAGCACTTTCGGGCAAATCAACGTCACTTGCCTCCCTTAAAAACCCTGAACCTGGCCTTACAACGCCACCAGTTTCTATTGCCCCTTGAGAAGCTTCCTCATCCAAAAAATAGGTCTTGTAGCTTCGACTACTGCACACCTGACAACTCCATGTCTGCCATCCAACTGCCTGCCCGTGTATGTGTATCCTCCCACAAATACATAACAGCACGCCTCTGTTCGCACAGTCTCTGAAGCATGTGCAGTGTGGAGGTCCAGCTTGTTGCAACGTCGATGATTAGGCGATGCTGGGAAGGTTCAAAGACCGCTGATGGTTCTGCATACGGCTGGAGTGTACGGGCGAACGGCGGATATGCGAGCAAAGTCTATGCACCTTCAGGAGCAGGTCGGGTAACCCCGGATAACTTTTCAGGAAGCACTGCACCACCAGGTTTAAGGTGTGAGCAAGGCAAGGAATGTGTTTCAGTTGTGAAAGGGCTATGGCAGCCATAAAATTCCTTCCGTTATAACTCACTACCTTGCCTGCCTCAAGATGTACACTGCCCAGCCATGACTGAGTTTCTTGCTGCATGAACTCGGACAGAACTTCCGCGGTGTGTCTGTTGTCACCCACACAGTTCATTGCCAATACAGCCTGCTGACGCTTGCCACTAGCTGTTCCATAATGAGACACCTCGTGTGCAACAGTGGCAGCTGCGGATGGAGTGGTCGTGCGACTGTGGTCTGTGGACGAGCTGTCGCTTCTGCTGGAGGATGTGTCTACAAGACTGGGGAGTTCCACCACTCCTCTTGGGCTATCTGCACAAAAGCTGTTCTACCCTGTATGCACACATGGATTTTTCCTCTCTGAACCCTGTTCACACAGGTTATATACAGATGATCAGGTTTTTAAATACATCAGATAGGGATTGCATACATTAGTTAGGACTGCTCTGATAAGGGTATACCGTGAAGATTGGTAGAGCAGCTTAGTATACATTTTTTGCAAAAAACGTATCAACCAAATACCCTGTTTTTTACATCTTTTACTAGCACTTGCGGATTACTGCAACATTTTTTCAAACTGAGTGTTTTTGGTTTCACTATTCTCTTTTGTGTCTTCAGGTTTCTTGGTGGTGTGTGAATATGATCATACAGACTTGTTCACTGTGCAAGTAGCCCATGTGTTCCTGTTTCCATAATTGTTCTCTTGTGTCTACAAGACTGGGGAGTTCCACCACTCCTCTTGGGCTATCTGCACAAAAGCTGTTCTACCCTGTATGCACACATGGATTTTTCCTCTCTGAACCCTGTTCACACAGGTTATATACAGATGATCAGGTTTTTAAATACATCAGATAGGGATTGCATACATTAGTTAGGACTGCTCTGATAAGGGTATACCGTGAAAATTGGTAGAGCAGCTTAGTATACATTTTTTGCAAAAAACGTATCAACCAAATACCCTGTCTTTTACATCTTTTACTAGCACTTGCGGATTACTGCAACATTTTTTCAAACTGAGTGTTTTTGGTTTTACTATTCTCTTTTGTGTCTTCAGGTTTCTTGGTGGTGTGTGAACATGATCATACAGACTTGTTCGAATTACTATCTCCCTACAGTAATTTCAGAAAAGTATGGCAGGCAGCAATAAAAAGGACTGCTGCATACAAAAGTGTGGACAAACAAACAAGATAACTGTGCAGAAAGGAAGGAACAACAGGATTTGTGCTTTGCAAAAAGCAGTTGGTTTGCACATCGGTGTGCAAACAGCAATGCAGCTATCAGGGAGCCTTATAAGGCAGCCTAATAAGCTACAGAGCTGATGCACTGAAATCTAGCCTCCACTGTCCCTGCAAAGAAAAGGTGGTGTTGGACAGTGGAAATCGCTACAGCACAAGCGGTTTGGGGGTTTATATTCCCTGTCTAACGCTATCCCTGCTTCTGACGAAGCAGCAGCAACCTCTCCCTATGCTCAGATCAGCAGCAGTAAGATGGCGGTCGGCATGCACTCCCCTTTATAGCCCCTGTGACGCCGCAGAAAGCAAGCCAATCACTGCCATGCCCTTCTCTAAGATGGTGGGGACCGAGAAGGGCATGTCATCACGCTGCCCACACTCTGCGTCCTCCTTCATTGGCTGAAAAATGGCGCTGAACGCGTCATATGAAACGTGACTTTGGCGCGAAGGTCGCGTACCGCATGGCCGACCCCACATAGGGATCGGGTCGGGTTTCATGAAACCCAACTTTGCCAAAAGTCGGCGACTTATGAAAATGACCGATCCGTCTAGCTCAACCCTAGTAGCAAGGAGAGGTGAATTAGTTGTGCAGCAGAATTAAGGATAGACTTGTAGAGGTGCTAGGGTGATAGCAGGGAGGCCAAAGAAAAGGATGTTGCAGTAGTCAAGGCGAGAGATGATGAGGGCATGCACAAGCATTTTAGTAGATTGACTATTGAGGAAAGGATGGATTCTGGAGATATTTTTGAGCTGGAGGCGACAGGAAGTGGAAAGAGCTTGGATGTGTGGTTCAAAGGACAGGGCGGAGTCAAGGGATACTCCAAGGCAGTGGACTTCCGGTACGGGGGAAAGCATGATGTCGTTAATTGCGATAGGTCAGGTAAGGAAGATCTGTGAGATGGAGGAAAGATGATGAATTCAGATTTGTCCACATTGAGTTTGAGGAAGCGGGAGGAGAAGGAAGATATGGCTGATAGACACTCTAGGATTCTGGACAGCAGAGAAGTGACGTCTGGGCCAGAAAGGTAGATCTGAGTGTCATCAGTGCATAAAAGTGGAACTGGAAGCCATGGGATTTTATGAGTTGTCCCAGGCCAAGTGTTAGAAGAGTAGGGGTCCTAGAACAGAGCCTTGGGGGACTTCAACAGAGAGGGGGTGGGATGAGGAGGTAGTGTGGGAGTGGGAGACGCTGAATGTGCGATTGGAAAGGTATGAGGAGATCCAGGATAGGGCGAGGTCTTTGATGCCAAAAGAGGAGAGGATCTGTAGTAGGAGGCAATGGTCAACTGTTGAAAGCATAGGACAGGTCTAGAAGTAGGAGTACAGAATATTGTCCGCTACCTTTGGCTGTAAGAAGGTCATTAGTAATTTTGGTTAGGGCTGTCTCAGTGGAGTGATGGGGGCAGAAACCAGGTTGTAGATTGTCAAAGAGCAAGTTAGATGAGAGGTGGGAGGAAAGTTCAGCATGGACGTGCTGCTCCAGAAGTTTGGAAGTGAATGGTTGCAGCGATATTGGATGATAGCTGAACATAACAGTTGGATTGAGAGTTGGCTTTTTAAGGATAGGCGTGATTGTGGCATGTTTGAAAGCAGAAGGGAAGGTGCCAGAAGTTAGTAATCGTTTGAAGAGGTGGGTTAGGGATGGGATAAGTGTGGTGGTGAGGTTGGGAAGTAGGTGGGATAGGGTCGAATTCACAGGTGTTGAAGTGCAATTTGGAGAGGAGACAATTACACCCCCTTCAGTGATCTTGGAGAGGGAGGTTATGGAGTTTGGGCATCGGTCTGGTGTACAAAGAGGTTGTAGTGATTGAACAATGAAGACTTGCCTTGTTTGGTCGATCTTATTTTTAAAGTGTGTGGCAAAGTCATCAGCAGAGATGAGGGAGGTTGGAGGGGGCAGTGGGGGGCAGATGAGGGGGATAGATGGGTTGAATCAGTGGCCATTTTTCCAAAGGGCGGAGATTTCAACAATCCTCATATCTCAGAGGAACATATTTGATATCCATTAGAGATCAAATGACAGGACATGCCATGCACACGTGTCACTTACATACTATACTACAATTGTCATGCGCTTTACCAATAATATATAATAATTCCTTGAGGGATTAAAGAAAAGAGTCAATGTTGAGCTGTCATAGCTGCACAGAAGATTGTCAGTCAATATTGGAAGCCAAAAGAGATGTACACACGGTGGTGATATCCATGCCTGTCGGGCAGAAAAGCCCGATGGGCAAATTTGTCCCAGAACACATAAGGACCATAGAGGCATTAACTCCTCAGTTAGCATAATCGCCCATGCAAGGTAGAGATTAAGTCTCCTTGGGACAAGATGGAAAATTCTCCAGGCAGCCACAAACAAGAATGAATCAATGTGAGGCGACAACAAAATATCAAGGCACTATGTTCCCAGACTAGCCATTATATATTATATATAAGATAAGTGAGTTTAAATGAGCCATTGCATCAATAAAGGATGTAGACAGACAATATTCAAGCAGTAAAACCTTATTATTTGGTGTTGTTCTCTTAAAATAGCATATAAACAAAGTACACAAAGGTCCAATCCCGGGGAACACGTTCCCAAGCATGGGGTGTAAAATATCACAGTATAACGTTAAAAAGACCCTGGATTTGGTCCAATGAAAGTAGAGATCCCAATGTGGTCCAAAGATAAGCTGTATTTGTGTCTTCAGTATCTTCTTTTAACCTCCTGGTAATCCGGGTGTTGTTGAGACACATGAATAGATATCAACAAGGGACATGGCACCCTGGATCTATAATTAGGTATAGATGAAAACAACGGAAATCAGCCATGGAAAACAGTTAATAGAATCTCCTTATTTAGCCCCTTCGGAGTCACCGAATCCAAAGCAAAAATCCAACGTGTCCCCAGTTGGAGTTACTGTTTCAATGGATGTCCGCCTCTGTTTGATCCCATATCTCTCTCCAAGCCCACTACACTAATGGGGGTGCCCCTGCCCTGATGGTGATTAAGGTAATGGGCAGCTACAGAAGTGAAGGTTTTACCTTTCCTAAGATGTTTTTGAATCCTCCTCCTTAGTTCTTGTGCTGACTGTCCCACATACACCTGATTGAAAGGACAAACAATGGCATATATTACACACTTGGTTTTACAATTGATGTATGATTTAAAAGCGTGTGCTTTCAAGTCCCGAGGGTTGTGGAACCTGTCTCTAGCGGGATGCATAAACTTGCACACGTTGCAATCACCACAGGTAAGGAGCCCCTCAGGATAATGCCCTGATTCAACCTGATAGAGCCACTACTCAAGACCCACTTAGTCAGGCCATTAGTGAAATTTAGAGCCCTCCTAGCCGTGAGGAGCGGCCGATCTCCTACAACCACGGAAGTGAGCCGATCCGCAGTAAGGACTTTTCAATGTTTTTGTAAAACATCTCACCTGATTCCACTGAACATATTTGGTGATGAGCCTCAGTTCAAATTCCTGTGACTTAGATCTTGTAACTTAAAGGGATCCCTGGGTTTGCACAGTTGAGTGATGTTATGCTGTAGAGCTAGACTTCCTCAAATATCCCCTCTTGCGAAATCTATCCATGAGAAGCTGAGCCTGATCCCAAAAATCCATATTTTGTTTACAATTTCACCTGGTCCTAAGGAATTGTCCTATAGGTACACCTCTCCAGGTGTGCAAAGGATGGAAACTGTTGAATCATAGGAGGCTTTTCGTGGTTGTGGGTTTGCGGTATAAGTTGGTGATCAATCCACCATCATGTGCGACAACATCCAAGTCCATAAAGATGGCTGAGATATGAGACAAATAATGCGCTAGGAAGATGTTTACTGAGTTTTGGTTAAAAAACTCGAGAAATGACAGACATTCATGCTTCATACCTCGGCAAACAAAGAACACATCATCAATGTATCTGTGCCAATGCTGTACTTTATCTTCGAACCAGTGTGATGGATACACCACTGTTGCCTTCCTCTATCCTAGAAAGATGTTCACAAAAACTGGCACACATAAGGCCTCCATGGCCTCTTGAGACCTGTAATTAAAAGGACGTATCAAATATGAAGTAGTTGTGATGGATTTCGAAATCCAACAGGACAATAATAAACGAGTCATGCATATGCTCAGAATTAACTTTCTCATCCAGAAAATAGGTGACTGCCTTCATTCCATCTGAATGCTTGATGTTGTGACTCTATGTCACAAGTGACTAACAAGGATCCAGCAGTGAGCGTGCCAGTGTCCAGTGTCATTGACAAATGAAGGTAAACGTGTTGCGATGGTCTGTAGAAAAAAATCCAGGTAAGTGCCAACCTTCTCGCAGAGGCTACCTATACTGGACACAATTGTTGTTCTTATTGACACTATTTTGAACATTTGAGTCTTTAGTGAACTGTTCAGCTTTTTCAGGTTGATTATTGTCCTGAAGGATCCATTTGGTTTCTTCACCAGAAACAGCGGGGAGTAGAATTCTTCTCCTTTTCCCTGAAGGGGAATCTCCTGGACGACTGATTTGTCTACTAAGCTTAGTACCTCGTGTTTCAGGACCAGTTGTTCCTCTGGAGAGGACTGCAGAGGACAAAAAATGTTTGGCAATAGGACTGTGAGGAATTTTAATTTTAGGCCCGACTATTTGGCTCAATATCCATGAGCTCCTGGAAATTGTTTCCCAGGCCAGGAGAAAAAGGGATAATCTTCCTCCCACCTGGGAAAAACCATCACTGGGAGGACTTCCTTTCTTGAGAGGAGCCCCCAAAGAGGAAACCTCTGCTTTTCTTTTTTCCCTTCTTGCCATTTGTTTGGCTCTCTGGGGGGCCTTGTACGAAAAATTTCCTACCCTGAAAAGACTTTTTATATGTGGGAATAGGAAGGTTGGGAAATCCCTTTTTTCTATCCCCGCTTTCTCGAGTATGTCATCTACTGTTTACCCCAACAGAAATTCACCTTCACAGGGAATGAAGCATAATTTTGATTTGTTTGGTTGTCCTCAGGCCAACACTTAAGCCAGAGGGCTCTATGGGCTGTATTGGAGAAGGCTACAGATCTGGCCCCCAGTCTAACTGAATCAGCTGATGTATCAGCCAGGAATGCCGCAGAGAATGGGATCAAGAATTTTATCGCTAGATACATTATCCCAGAGCTGCTGTAACTTATCTAACTGGTCTAGCCAAATTATCAATCACCTAGCCGTGCAAGTGGCTACTATAGCAGGGTCCAATAAAACAAGAAAAAAGCAGCAACACTCCACTTATTGGTGAAAAACAACCTTAGTCCTTTATTGCATAATAAAGATCATGGACAAGGTATTACGGGTAAAAGTGCAGGTTATGCAGGCAAATGAAGCAGGACGACGGCCGTTTCACGCAGTATGCGCTTCTACGGGTCCAGATACAGAGAATGGTAAGTCAGTTCTTTTAAATACACACATGTGATCACATTTGCATACAATTAAAAATCATGAAAAACACATGCGGCGATGTCAGCATAACATACAACAAGAATGTGCATTTAAAAAACTGTTCCTCAGAACAGTTTAATCCAGAATGACAAAACATTCAAACATTGAATGCAAATAAAAAGGCTGTTTAGAGGTGATAAAACCCATGTGAGACAAGTAATCTGAAAAACAGAAAAATAAACATCAAAAAAAGTTTTCAAAAAATCTTTTTAAAAAAATTCTGCAAAAGATTCTACAAAAAACAAGAATAATCCAATCTCTCATTCAGTCCCAATGGACCTTGGGCATTTGCTTTAATAATCCATTTAGCTTCACGCCTTAAAAGGATTTTATTATGATCCCCCCGCTTGGTGGTAATTTAACCACTTCCAAGCCTGCAAAACCATGTTTTTCTTGAATATGCTTAACCCCTTAGTGACAGAGCCAATTTGGTACTTAATGACCGAGCCAATTTTTGCAATTCTGACCACTGTCATTTTATGAGGTTATAACTCTGGAACGCTTCAACGGATCCTGCTGATTCTGAGACTGTTTTTTCGTGACATATTGTACTTCATGATAGTGGTAACATTTCTTCGATATTACTTGCGATTATTTATGAAAAAAACGGAAATATGGCGAAAATTTTAAAAATTTTGCAATTTTCAAACTTTGTATTTTTATGCCCTTAAATCAGAGAGATATGTCACGAAAAATAGTTAATAAATAACATTTCCCACATGTCTACTTTACATCAGCACAATTTTGGAAACAAATTTTTTTTTTGTTAGGGAGTTATAAGGGTTAAAAGTTGACCAGCAATTTCTCATTTTTACAACACCATTTTTTTTTTAGGGACCACATCACATTTGAAGTCATTTTGAGGGGTCTATATGATAGAAAATAATGAAGTGTGACACCATTCTAAAAACTACACCCCTCAAGGTTCTCAAAACCACATTCAAGAAGTTTATTAACCCTTTATGTGCTTCACAGGAACTGAAACAATGTGGAAGGAAAAAATGAACATTTAACTTTTTTTTGCAAACATCTTAATTCAGAACCATTTTTTTTATTTTCTCATGTGTAAAAACAGAAATGTAGCCATAAATTTTGTTATGCAATTTCTCCTGAATACGCCAATACCCCATATGTGGGGGTAAACCACTTTTTGGACGCACCGCAGAACTTAGAAGTGAAGGAGCGCCGTTTGACTTTTTCAATGCAGAATTGGCTGGAATTGAGATCGGACGCCATGTCACGTTTAGAGAGCCCCTGATGTGCCTAAACAGTGGAAACCCCCCACAAGTGACACCACTTTGGAAACTAGACCCCTTAAGGAACTTATCTAGATGTGCGGTAAGCACTTTGAACCCCCAAGTGCTTCACAGAAGTTTATAACGTAGAGCCGTGAAAAAAAAAAAAAAAAAAATCGCTTTTGTTTACACAAAAATGATCTTTTTGCCCACAAATTCTTATTTTCACAAGGGTAACAGGAGAAATTAGACCACAAAAGTTGTTGTGCGATTTCTCCTGAATATGTCGATACCCCATATGTGGGGGTAAACCACTATTTGGGTGCACCGCAGAGCTTGGAAGTGAAGGAGTGCCGTTTTACTTTTTCAATGTAGAATTGGCTGGAATTAAGATCGGACGCCATGTCGCGTTTGGAGAGCCCCTGATGTGCCTAAACAGTAGAAATCCCCCACAAGTAACTCCATTTTGGAAACTAGACCCCCCATGGAACTTATCTAGATGTGTGGTGAGAACTTTGAATGCCCAAGTGCTTCACAGAAGTTTAGAATGCAGAGTCGTGAAAATAAAAAATATATTTTTTTTTTCCACAAAAAAGATATTATAGCCCCCAAGTTTTTATTTTCACAAGGGTAACAGGAGAAATTGGACTGCAATAGTTGTTGTCCAATTTATCCCGAGTACGCTGATGCACCACATGTGGGGGTAAACCACTGTTTGGGCGCACGGCAGAGCTCGGAAGGGAAGGAGCGCCGTTTTGGAATGCAGACTTTGATAGAATGGTCTGTGGGCATTATGTTGCGATTGCAGAGCCCCTGATGTACCTAAACAGTAGTAACCCCCCACAAGTGACCCCATTTTGGAAACTAGACCCCGCAAGGAACTTATCTAGATGTGTGGTGAGAACTTTGAATGCCCAAGTGCTTCATAGAAGTTTAGAATGCAGAGTCGTGAAAATAAAAAATATTTTTTTTTTCACAAAAAAGATATTGTAGCCCCCAAGTTTTTATTTTCACAAAGGTAACAGGAGAAATTGGACTGCAATAGTTGTTGTCCAATTTATCCCGAGTACGCTGATGCGCCATATGTGGGGGTAAACCACTGTTTGGGCGCACGGCAGAGCTCGGAAGGGAAGGAGCGCCGTTTTGGAATGCAGACTTTGATAGAATGGTCTGTGGGCATTATGTTGCGATTGCAGAGCCCCTGATGTACCTAAACAGTAGTAACCCCCCACAAGTGACCCCATTTTGGAAACTAGACCCCGCAAGGAACTTATCTAGATGTGTGGTGAGAACTTTGAATGCCCAAGTGCTTCACAGAAGTTTATAATGCAAAGTCATAAAACAAAAAAAAAAAAAAAATTTACACAAAAAAGATTTTGTAGCCCCCAAGTTTTTATTATCACAAGGGTAACAAGAGAAATTGGACCCCAGAAGTTGTTGTCCAATTTATCCCGAGTACGCTGATGCCCCATATGTGGGGGTAACCCACTGTTTGGGCGCACGGCAGAGCTCAGAAGGGAGGGAGCACCATTTGACTTTTTGAGTGCAAAATTGGCTGTCGTGTTTGGAGACCCCCTGATGTACCTAAACAGTGGAAACCCCCCAATTCTAGCTCCAACCCAACTCCAACACACCCCTAACCCTAATCCCAACCTGATCCATAATCCTAATCACTAACCCTAACCATAATCACAACCCTTACCCCAAAACAACCCTAATGTCAACCCTAACCATAACCATAACCCTAATCAAAACCCTAAATCCAACACACCCCTAATCCTAATCTCAACCCTAACCTCAAACCTAACCCTAATCCCAATACACCCCTAATCACAACCCTAACCTTAACCCTAATCCCAAACCTAACCCTAATCCCAAGCGTAACCCTAATGCCGACCCTAACCTTAATACCAACCCTAATCCAAACCCTAACCCTAATCCCAAATCTAACCCTAACTTTAGCCCCAACCCTAGCCCTAACTTTAGCCACAACCCTAACCCTAGCCCTAAGGCTACTTTCACACTTGCGTCGTTTGGCATCCGTCGCAATCCGTAGTTTTGGACTAGAAACGGATCCTGCAAATGTGCCCGCAGGATGCGTTTTTTGCCCATAGACTTGTATTGCCGACGGATCGTGACGGATGGCCACACGTCGCGTCTGTCGTGCACTGGATCAGTTGTGTTTTGGCGGACCGTCGGCACAAAAAAAGTCCAATGAAACTTTTCTTTGTACGTCGCATCCGCCATTTCTGACCGCGCATGCGTGGCCGTAACTCCGCCCCCTCCTCCCCAGGACATAGATTAGGCAGCGGCTGCGTTGAAAAACTACATCCGCTGCCCACGTTGTGCACAATTTTCACAACGTGCGTCGGTATGTCGGGCCGACGCATTGCGACGGCCCCGTACCGACGTAAGTGTGAAAGAAGCCTAACCCTAAATTTAGCCCCAACCCTAACCCTAAATTTAGCCCTAGCCCTAACCCTAACCCTAGCCCTAACCCTACCCCTAACCCTAGCCCTAACCCTACCCCTAACCCTAACCCTACCCCTAATTCTAACCCTACCCCTAGCCCTAACCCTACCCCTACCCCTAACCCTAATTTTAGCCCCAACTGCTGTTCTCCTGCCGGCCAGCAGATGGAGACAGATGGCGGGCGCACTGCGCATGCGCCCGCCATTTTCTTTTCCCCGGCAGCCAGGAGGAGCAGCAGGAGGATCCAGGAACACAGGTGAGTATGCTAGGGTCCCTGAATCCCCCTATTTCTCTGTCCTCTGATGTGCGATCACATCAGAGGACAGAGAATTACACTTTACTTTTTTTTTTTTTTTGCGGTCGCCGGTAAACAGTTAATTACCAGCAATCACAAAACAGGGGTCGGTAAAACCGACCCCGATCATGTTCTTTAGGGTCTCGGCTACCCCCGGCAGCCGAGACCCCAAAGATTCTCCCGGGGCCGGCCGGCGGGCGCACTGCGCATGCGCCCGCCATTTCGAAGATGGCGGCGCCCACCGGGAGCCACGAGGAGCATCGGGGGAGATAGGTGAGTATTGGGGGCTACCTGGGACCCCTTTTCTCTGTCCTCCGATGTGCGATCACATCGGAGGACAGAGAAATTAAAAAGAGATCGCGTTTTTTTTTTTTTTTTGCGATCGCGGGTAAACGGTTAATTACCGGCGATCGCAAATGCGGGGTGGGTACAAAACCCCCCGAATCATGTTCTCTGGGGTCTCGGCTACCCCCGGCAGCCGAGACCCCGGAGAAAATCCGACTCTGGGGGGCGCTATTCACTTTTTCCACAGCGCCGTTAATTAACGGCGCTGTGGTTTAAGTACCCTTAGCGGCCGCCGTTAAAAGGCGTATCGGCGGCGCTAAGGGGTTAATGAATCTAGGGGAGCCTTTGCCCATTGTGACTGAATGAAAATGTTCACGGAATCTAATGAAGACAGATCTTATAGTCTTACCTATATAATAGAAGGAACATGGACAAAAAATTATATACACCACATATTTGGTATTACATGTTATCAAGTCTCTTACATGATGATATATAGAGCCAATTTGTACCGATTTACCTGTTTGATGATAACAGAAATTGCAATCCCCACAACGAAAATTGCCTTTTGGGGTATTAGTGGAAAGCCAGTTAGTATTACGCTGAGAAATACGGTGTTTCACTAACATATCAGTTAGATTAGTCGTCCGTCTATAAGAAAAACGTGGAGCGATTTCACCACGTTTGTGCAAGACCCCATCTGAAGCCAAAACGTGCCAATGTTTACGTATAGACGAAAAAAAAAAAAAAAAAAATCGCCTGATCCAGAGAGGTATGTTCAAAACAAAAGTTAAAAATCCTTTGTGAACTGCCAGAACGCATTGAGGAGCGACCTGATTTCTTCCTCAACAAAGCAGATTGCGATATTTTTTTAACACGTTGTTCAGATGCATTCAACAAATTTTTTGGATAACCTCTTGCCTCAAACCGCGTTTTTAAATCATCTAATTGCTGTTGAAACACACTTTCATTGTTATTTATTTTCCTTAGAAGCAACATCTGGGTATAAGGCAAACTTTTTTTCATATAGTGCGGGTGGGCAGAAACAATGTAACACTAAGTTGGAAGCTGTGGGTTTTCTATGGACTTTTGTTATAATAACATCATCTTTGACACTTATATCAATGTCTAGAAAACACAAATTGTTATATCCAAAATTAGAAGTAAAGCGCATATTTTCATCATTGATGTTGTTCAAATACGCCACAAATTTTTAAAAATCAGAAATATCACCATCCCAGATAACAAATATATTGTCCACATAACGTAAATAGCATTTTATATGCTTCAAGAAGGGATTCTTTATACCAGTAATAAACTTCTCCTCAAAGGCTGCCAAAAACAGATTGGCGAAAACGCATGCTACGGGCGTACCCATTGCGGTACCGACCACTTGTAGGTACCACTGATCCAGAAATTTGAATGCGTTAATACAAAATCAAGCCCTTCTAATATAAAGGAAACGAATGTGGACGATTTATTTGAGTTATATAGAATTCTCTCTACCGCTGCTATACCAAGCTTGTGCGGGATTCTGGTGTATAGACTCTATATCAATAGTGGCTAGTGAAAAATTAGGTTGCCATTCGATTGACTGTAAAATCCTAAGAAAGTCACCGGAATCGAAAGAAGGACAGAAGAAGGAATTTGGGACAGCAGTGGTTTTAAACACCAATCTAAATACTGGGAGAGAGGTTCTGTGACAGAATTCAGACCTGACACGATCGGTCGTCCAGGAGGGTGTGAAATTGACTTGTGAATTTTGGAATTGTATACCAATGAGGGATACAAGGAAATGAAGGAAACAATTTCTCACCTTCCTTTTGAGTCAACACTCCATTTTTCACATTTTTACGCAGAAATGACATTAGAGAAGTTTTATACTTAGAAATAGGATTACTAGTGAGGCGTATATATGTGTCTGTTTGATTCAATTGGGACAATGCCTCCTGTATATAATAATCCTTTTCTAATATGACTATATTACCGCCTTTATCTGCGCTATGGAAAACAACATCATCCCATGATTGCATCTCTCTTAGCGCTTTTTGTTGTTGTAAAGTAAGATATTTTGGCGGAGTCTCGTAGATTAGAGCCTCAATGTCTTTAACTACTAGCTCTTGGAACAAATCTATGACATTACCTGGGGTGGATGGGGGAACAAAACTTGATCTCACACCACCTGTAAAAGGAAGACCAGAAGACCTTTTACAGGTGGTGTGAGATCAAGTTTTGTTCCCCCATCCGGTGGGGGGGGGGGGGGGGGTGAGGGGAGGAATCATTGTCATGCAGCACCAAGAGCGGAAAATATATTGTCAGGTACTTTTTAATTTTAAAGGGCCAACTCAGCAAAACCATTTACTGCTTGTCCATTGTATAGGTAGCAATTCTAGGTGAGAATACCCCTGTGAGTATCCATAGCTGTCCATCTATGGTGAGAAAGGGTGGGGGGCTTCACTGGTCATTCTAAAGACCATGCAGAAAATAAGCTTGGGAATGTTGTCATTTTACATGCTAGCTTTTGGATGGTGTCATCACTGCTGAATTGGGTAGTTACATTATTGAAACCGGGCCTGGTTACCTCACTCTTATGCAGGAGGCTGGGGCGGACATACCGTCGGTGCAGCCAATGCAGCTGCATCAGGGCCCAAAGCTGGAGGGGGGCCCTTACAGGCCCCAGGACCGTCAGGGACACCAGCATGCTATGGGGCCCATGAGTTGGGAGAGCCCTGTGCCAGTGCACCGGGCCCCCCTTGCTATAAACTGAAATACTTACCTCTCCCTGATCCTCTGCAGCTCCAGTGTCCATGACTCTCTGGCGACTCAGAGCAGAACACGTGATGACTTCACTACAGTGTGTCCTCTGCGCTGTGCACTGCAGAGAGTCATAAGACGCTGAGAAGGCTGGAACAACGGAGCCTGGAACAGTGGGGGAAGAGAGAGAGGTAAGTATTTCATTATTTTTATTTATTTTTTATATATGGAGCATTATATGAGGTCCATTATTCTCTATGAAGCGCTACATGGGACCCATTATTCTGTATGGAGCATTATATGAAGTCCATTATTCTGTATGGAGCATTATATGAGGTCCATTATTCTGAATGGAGCATGATATGGGGCCCATTATTCTGTATGGAGCATTATCTGAGGTCCATTATGCTGTATGGAGCATGATATGGGGCCCATTATTCTGTATGGAGCATTATCTGAGGTCCATTATACTGTATGGAACAATACACAATGCCTATTATTTCCCATGCAGTATTATATGGGGTCCATTATACTGTATGGATCAATATATGGGGCCCATAATACTGTATGGATCATTTTATGGGGCTCATTATTCTTTATGGAGCAATACTGTATATGGGTCCATTTTTCTGTATGGAGCAATATATGTGACTCATAATACTGTATTTAACAATATACAGTATGAGGCCCATTATTCTGTATGGAGCATTATATGAGGTCCATTATTCTTTATGGAGCATTACATGAGGTCCATTCTTCTGTATGGAACTGTCACGATTCACACCGTGACCATCACCCCTACGTCACGGATCGGGGCGACTTTAGGCCAACAGATGGCTATCACATGTACAGGGGGGCTTATCCTAGTTATCCCTCCACTGCTACAATGTGATGAAAAACACACACAAGACTATGGACCTCTTAATTTACAGCAGGGGCTTATACTAGTTATCCCACTGCTCTTCAATATACAACGAACTGCAGGGATTTATGTATATCCCGCTTTACAGTTCTGCTTGAACTTGCAGCTCTCTGGTGCCCCCCTTATCCTCAGGTCAGATTAGGTACTGCACCTTGGGTAATTAGTCCCCAGAAAGGCTGCCTGCTATGTACTGGCTATTGGGTACGCTGCATCAAGGCGATATAAATACTCCCACTCAGGCAGGAACAATAATTATCAATGCCGCAGTCACTACAACGACTCCCAAAGGCAGAGCACACGGTATGCTGCCAACAGCTTCAATTAAACGGGTCCAAAGCTAACCCAAAACAGTAGCATAATTCCCTTCAGAAGACTTAGGGTACGTTTTAGAACAGGAAGAACGAAACTAGTAATTCATATATTTTACTCCATTAAAATTAGGCAGTGTTTATGAAAAATATTACAAGGATGTTACACAAGAGACAATTGAAAATATGTACAAGGTAAATATAAAAATAACATGGATTAACCCCTCCCTGACCTTAGACGTACTATCCCATTGAGGTGCCCTGGGCCTATCTGACCCTCGACGGGATAGTACATCATAGCGATCGGCCACGCTCACAGGGGGACCGCGGCCGATCGCGGCCGGGTGTCAGCTGCCTATCGCAGCTGACATCCAGCACAATGTGCCAGAAGCGGTCTCGGACCGCTCCCGGCACATTAACACCCGCCACACTGCAATCAAACATGATCGCGGTGTGCCGGCTGTATACGGAAGCATCGCGCAGGGAGGGGGCTCCCTGCGGGCTTCCCTGAGACCCCCGCAGCAACGCAATGTGATCGTGTTGCTGCGAGGGTCTCCTTACCTCCCTCCCTGTAGCAGGCCTGGATCCAAGATGGTCGCGGCATCCGCGTCCTGCAGGGAGGGAGGTGGCTTACCACGTGCCTGCTCAGAGCAGGCGCTTGGTAAGCATGCAGTGCTCCAAGTCAGATCACTGATCTGACAGAGTGCTGTGCAAACTGTCAGATCAGTAATCTGTGATGTCCCCCCTGGGACAAAGTAAAAAAGTAAATAAAAAAAATTCCAAATGTGTATAAAAAAAAAAATTCCTAAATAATGAAAAAAAAAAATATTATTCCCATAAATACATTTCTTTATCTAAATAAAAAAATAAAAAAATACAATAAAAGTACACATATTTAGTAACGCCACGTCCATAACGACCACACCTATAAAACTATATCACACAGTGAACACCGTAAAAAAAAAAAAAAGAGGCAAAAAACAACGCTTTATTATCATACCGCCAAACAAAAAGTGGAATAACACGCGATCAAAAAGACGGATATAAATAACCATCGTAGCGATAAAAATCGTCATCTTGTCCTGCAAAAAACGAGCCACCATAAAGCATCATCAGTGAAAAAATAAAAAAGGTATAGTCCTCAGAATAAAGCGATGCAAAAATAATTATTTTTTTCTGGAAAATAGTTTTTATCGTATAAAAGCGGCAAAACATAAAAAAAAAAAAAATGATATAAATGAGGTATCGCTGTAATCGTACTGACCCGAAGAATAAAACTGCTTCATCCATTTTACCAAACGCGGAACGGTATAAATGCCTCCCTCAAAAGAAGTTCATGAATAGCTGGTTTTCGGTCATTCTGCCTCACAAAAATCAGAATAAAAAGCGATCAAAAAATGTCACGTGCCCGAAAATGTTACCAATAAAAACATCAACTCATCCCGCAAAAAACAGGAATGACATGCAGCTTCCTTTAGCCATGCTTCAGGTCACACATTCTCTACCATATGTATTTATATGGGTTTGTGCCGTGCGACAGGCAGGAACGACAGAAAGTTCAACATAAATGATGTCTTTATTTTCAGAACTTACGCATAGGAGTGATGTCCTCCGGATCCCAGTCGTGTTTCCACAAACACAGTCCACAGGCCTTGTCTTTTGGGCTCATCAGCCGCCTGGAAGTCCTTCTCTCTGTGATAGCTTTACACAGACCTGGGACGCACAGAGACACCTGCTTTGCAGCTTGGAAACTTCAACACTGACAAACCCAAGGCAAAACTGACAGATTTAAATGGAATCGTGGCCATAGAGCCACTTCCAAAACCCGGAGTGGAGAGAGGGATTCGCCCACTACCAAACCTGCAAACCCCTCTAAAAATAATAGCTCTTAGCAAGTTTTTTTAAAAATCTGACTGAGTCACTACTTAGACCCAATGCATTCTTTCTTTTATTTTGCCTTGTGACTCACAGGCATCCTGCTATGAGCACAAGGCACTCCAGTGGGTTTAATCTGACTCAGTCTGCATTCTGGGGGACACAATTGATCCTCATATGTGATCCCCCTCACTGCCTCACATATCCCCCCTGTTCAAACTTGTGGGGTAGAGCACTTGTCACCATACAGGGTGCCCATGACAGGGCATCCACATTCCCTTGCTTCTTCCCTGCACGATGTTCCACGGTAAAATTGAAACAAGAACCATTGGGCATTCCTCTCCTTGGCATTTCTCATCCAGACCAATGGTGAATGAAATGTCACCAAGCGAAATGGCCGACCGAGCAAATAATAGAATCACTACTTGGACCCAGTCCATTCCTTCTTTTATTTTGCCTTGTGACTCACAGGCGACCTGCTGTGAACACAAGGCTCTCCGGCGATTTTAATCGGACTCCGTCCGCATTCTGGGGAACACATATCGACCCTCACATATGATCCCCCTCACTGCGTCACAATATATATTTTCTCATTTTTTACATTGTAAAAATTGTAAAAACAAAAATGGGCTGATGAGGGGTGCTCAAACTTTCACTTGTCCCTTTATATTTTCTCTGAAGCACTGGAGCCTTTCAGAGACTAATATACCAGGCTGCAATCATGCAGCCAAGCTTTGATTCATGCTACCTGCAGTTCGGACAGCATAAGTCTGATGACAGGTTCCCTATATCTTGATTCTTTATACTCCTGTGCCAAGAACGAATATGTGGATTGAAGAGAATTTACTTAAATGTAAAATGACAGGTATAGACACTAGAGGGCAATATTGTACTAGAAATTGGAGAGAGCATGTTCCTGTTTATATTAGAGGACTTTGAAAATGTTGGACATTTTTAGACACACTAGTTGCTGAGCTAAAGGCAATTATTGAAGGTGTCAATAAATTTTCTTGTCATTCAATGCACATTACTTTAGATCCATGACTGATGACTGATGCTGTTCTGTCAGTTTATCTGGTCCAGTCACTCTCTGATCTCTCGTATTAACAAAATGTTTTCGGCTACGGAGTCTGCTCCAGGTTACTTGGGCTTAATTTTCTGAATGCTCCTGAGACCATTTCATGGAAAAATTGAGCAGTTTATGAAATACTCATATTTCGCTGGGCCCTAACAAGCATCATTCTATGGCAACAGTGATTTAGATAGAATTTTCTTTTTCACTATAATTTCTTGTCAACATTTTGGCCATGCATAATTGTGTTTTGTCGTTGATGTGGACAACTGACAGTAATATCTATGTGTGTCTGTTGGTGACAGTGTTATAGAATTGTTTTTGCATTTATAACAAACAGCCTCCACTCATCTGGGAAGACTTTTACAAAGTCCACATTGTCTCTCTGAAAAAATCTGTCCATGCAGACAAAAGATCATTTCACGGGTCAGGAATAGGGATGATGGGACCCACGGATGTTCAGGTTCAAGTAATCGGCCGAATGTTAGTCCAAAGTTCGGTTCAGGTAACAAACAGTAACCGAACTTGAACCTGAACCCGAAACCTGTTGAAATCAATGGGGTCCCGAACTTTGGAGCTGCAAAATTTCTCTCTCTTTCTCTCTCTCTCCACATGAGCTGAAGCTGTCTACTTTGACTTAGGCACTAGAGAAACAATTTCCTGAGTTTTTGTGCATGACAATATCTCCTTTAAAGATCTTCCCAGTGACCACTTGTTGCTAGATGCAGCAGCAATTCGGAACTTCGGGACCAACCATTTTAGCAAAGAGTGAGCCAAGCCAGTAAACAAAAATAAACTGTAGTTTACTGGGGTAACTGATGGAATGTACAGTATGTAGCAGGTACTGAGCTTGTTCTTTGCATTTGCTTTACACAGAGGTTCACATATTGTGGTAACAGGATGCTGCGCAATTCTTGTGAGAAACGTTTCAGAGTTACAGGATAATTGAACTGGCACACCACTTTCTAGCTCGTCTTCCTTCCATCCACAGCTCACTTTGGTTCAGTACTAGTGATGAGCAAATATACTCGTTACTCGAGATTTCCCGAGCACGCTCGGGGGTCCTCCGAGTATTTTTTAGTGCTCGGAGATTTAGTTTTCATCGCCGCAGCTGAATGATTTACATCTGTTAGCCAAAATAAGTACATGTGGGGGTTTCCTAGCAACAAGGCAACCCCCACATGTACTCATGCTGGCTAACAGATGTAAATCATTCAGCTGCGGCAATAAAAACTAAATATCCGAGCACTAAAAAATAATCGAGTAAAGAGTATATTCACCCATCACTATTCAGTACCCATGCCCTGACGTGGCAAGCCCAGTATCTCTGCACTAATACTACCAAATCTGGTTTACACCCAGCCTTTGTTCCCTTTGTCTCTTATGCTGTCTTAGGCTTCTTTCATACTTCCATCTTCCAAATCTGCACAGGATCCGTCAAGACGTTGAAATGACGGATCCTGTGCAGATTGTGGAGAACGGGTGCACTGGGCCCGTTTTTCTGACGGACCCGTCGAGGCTATGTGCACCTGTTCTGTATGCATCTTCGCAGCGGTTTTCCACTGCAAAAACGCATACACAACACAAACCAGGTTAAAAAAAATTAAAAATCACAGTATTCTCACCTACCGGTATCCGCGTAGTGATGCTCCCGGCAGCTAGCGTTCCTAGTAATACATTGCAAAATCTCGCAAGAAGTCGCGGTCTCGTGAGACCACGTCTTCTCGCTAGATTTCACAATGTATTACTAGGAACACTAGCTGCCGGGAGCATTGGTGATGCTGCGCGGGACGTCGGTAGGTGAGAATATTGCGATTTTTTTTTGTTTTTTTTAAATTATTTTTAACATTATATCTTGTTACTATTGATGCTGCATAGGATATCAATAGTAAAAAGAGAAAGAGAGCGAGCAAGAGAGAATTTCCCTGACAGGAAATTCTTCCACGCATGCTCAGTTTGAAAAGACGGGACCCATCGCTGGATTCCTTCTTTTCACAGTCAGCAACGCATCCTGCGCCCATAGGCTGCTATAGTAGCCAGTGACAGGCAGCGCAGGATGCGTCACTGACCGATTTTCCGACGTGCAGAAAAATCATTCCTCTGAACGTTTTCTCTGCCCGATGGACGTTTTTTTTACGCAGGATCCAGTGCACGATGGATGAAAGAGATGGCCATCTGTCACAATCCGTCGCTAATACAAGTCTATGAGAAAATGCAGGATCCTGCACATTTTTTTGCAGGATCCTGCATTCTCAAAAATCGACGGATTGTGACGGCAGCTGAAAGACGGAAGTGTGAAAGAGGCCTTAGGAACCACACTAAAGGCTATACCTTTTGGACATCTGACTCTGTACTACAGAAGCTGAGCTTACCTGTCTGCTTCCCATCTTAGGCTGGCGTCACACTGGCGTATTGCATCTGATGCGAGATCATCGGATGCGATATGCTATTAACATTCGGCTCCTGCTCGCAACAGAGCAGGAGCCGAGTGTCATGCGTCTGTGCTACGAGCCTCTCGCACAGGGAGGATTGGAGCACATCTGCGGAGGAGGCGGAGAAATGAATTTCTCCATCTCCTCCATTGCTGGGGTCCGCTTATAACGCACATCACTCGGATGATATCCGAGTGGTGTGCGCTGTCTCACTCGCACCCATAGGCTTATATGGGTGCGAGCGCGCCAAGAGTTTTCCTCGGTCCGAGACAATCGCAGCATGCTGCGATTGTCTCGGACCGAGGAAAACGGCCGTCAAAAAGTCGGCTGGTGGGAGCTGCCCCATAACTTAACATTGGTCCGAGTGCAATGTGATTTTTTTTTATCGCATTGCACTCGGCCGTTTAAAACGCCAGTGTGACGCCGGCCTTACTCTTCTAATCACCTACACTTTCCTGCTATATTTAGATCAAGATAGCCACCTTTTTTTGGTAGTTGCGGGCTTGCTAGCAGTGTCTCCTTCCTTCCATACACACAATTTATGGTCTAGTGTCCGTCCCGCTCCCTGAGAATTACTTTACTCTCCTTCTCTCAAGTGAAACTTCCCTTAGGCCATGTGCAAAAGTTGAGTATTGGGTGAGTTTTTTACCTCAGTATTTGTAAGCAAATTAACACAAGATAACAAGGACTTAAGGTACCTTCACACTCAGCAACTTTGCAACGAGAACGACAATGATCCGTGACGTCGCAGCGTCCTGGATAGCGATCTCGTTGTGTTTGACACGCAGCAGCGATCTGGATCCCGCTGTGCGATCGCTGGTCGGAGCTAGAAGTCCAGAACTTGATTTCGTTGTCAGGTCGGCATGTATCCTCATGTTTGACATCAAAAGCAACGATGCCAGCAACATTTTACATGGAGGTAACAACCAGCGAGAACGATAAGTGAGACGCTGTTACGTCACTGGATCGCTCCTGCATCATTCTGGAGTTGCTGTGTTTGACGTCTCTACAGCGACCTAAACAGCGACGCTCCAGCGATCGGCTCATTGTCTATATCGCAGCAGCATCGCTGAGTGTGACGGTGCCTTTAGGTCTCAGGTGATCTATTATTTCCTAATCTCACAAAATCAATGTTAAGGTACCGTCACACTCAGCAACTTTGCAAAGAGAATGACAACAATCCGTGACGTCGCAGCGTCCTGGATAGCGATCTCGTTGTGTTTGACACGCAGCAGCGATCTGGATCCCGCTGTGCCATCGCTGGTTGGAGCTAAAAGTCCAGAACTTTATTTCGCCGCCAGTTCGGCGTGTCTCGTCATGTTTGACATCAAAAGCAACGACGCCAGCAACGAACATAGGGCCCTTAGATGTGTGTCGGATTGGTACACTCCAGCTGTTTGACATGGAGCTAACAACCAGCGAGAACGAGAAGTGAGTCGCCGTTACGTCACTGGATCGCTCCTGCATCATTCTGGAGTTGTTGTGTTTGACGTCTCTACAGTGACCTAAACAGCGACGCTCCAGCGATCAAGTTTAGGTCGTCTCATTGTCTATATCGCTGCAGCATCGCTGAGTGTGACGGTACATTAATAGTAGCTTGGTGAGTAGGGTTGAGCGACCTTGACCTTTTTTGAGTCAAGCCGTGTTTCGCGAAACCCGACTATCTTAGAAGTCGAGTCGAGTGGAATCGGCCGATTATCGCGAAAAGTCGGGTATCGACCGAAACACGAAACCCAATGCAAGTCAATGAGGGAAGCATAGTCGGCAGTGAGTGGAGGCCAAGAAAACACCTACACTGCCCATTTTAATGGCAAAAACATCCATTCTTGTTACAGAAGCTTGTCAATCGTAATTTAGCTTATAATAATTGGAAGGCATTTGAAATTGGGGGTCATTTGGCTAAAGTTGTGGGGGGTAGGGCTGGTTCAAGTAATTAGTGGGCCCAGTAAATCTGGACCACGTCACGGCAGTGGAGCAGAGAGAGGTAAGTATTTCAACTTTGCAAGTGCTGTAACATAGTAACTATAGTAACATAGTTAGTAAGGCCGAAAAAAAGACATTTGTCTATCCAGTTCAGCCTATATTCCATCATAATAAATCCCCAGATCTACGTCCTTCTACAGAACCTAATAATTGTATGATACAATATTGTTCTGCTCCAGGAAGACATCCAGGCCTCTCTTGAACCCCTCGACTGAGTTCGCCATCACCACCTCCTCAGGCAAGCAATTCCAGATTCTCACTGCCCTAACAGTAAAGAATCCTCTTCTATGTTGGTGGAAAAACCTTCTCTCCTCCAGACGCAAAGAATGCCCCCTTGTGCCCGTCACCTTCCTTGGTATAAACAGATCCTCAGCGAGATATTTGTATTGTCCCCTTATATACTTATACATGGTTATTAGATCGCCCCTCAGTCGTCTTTTTTCTAGACTAAATAATCCTAATTTCGCTAATCTATCTGGGTATTGTAGTTCTCCCCTCCCCTTTATTAATTTTGTTGCCCTCCTTTGTACTCTCTCTAGTTCCATTATATCCTTCCTGAGCACCGGTGCCCAAAACTGGACACAGTACTCCATGTGCGGTCTAACTAGGGATTTGTACAGAGGCAGTATAATGCTCTCATCATGTGTATCCAGACCTCTTTTAATGCACCCCATGATCCTGTTTGCCTTGGCAGCTGCTGCCTGGCACTGGCTGCTCCAGGTAAGTTTATCATTAACTAGGATCCCCAAGTCCTTCTCCCTGTCAGATTTACCCAGTGGTTTCCCGTTCAGTGTGTAATGGTGATATTGATTCCCTCTTCCCATGTGTATAACCTTACATTTATCATTGTTAAACCTCATCTGCCACCTTTCAGCCCAAGTTTCCAACTTATCCAGATCCATCTGTAGCAGAATACTATCTTCTCTTGTATTAACTGCTTTACATAGTTTTGTATCATCTGCAAATATCGATATTTTACTGTGTAAACCTTCTACCAGATCATTAATGAATATGTTGAAGAGAACAGGTCCCAATACTGACCCCTGCGGTACCCCACTGGTCACAGCGACCCAGTTAGAGACTATACCATTTATAACCACCCTCTGCTTTCTATCACTAAGCCAGTTACTAACCCATTTACACACATTTTCCCCCAGACCAAGCATTCTCATTTTGTGTACCAACCTCTTGTGCGGCACGGTATCAAACGCTTTGGAAAAATCGAGATATACCACGTCCAATGACTCACCGTGGTCCAGTCTATAGCTTACCTCTTCATAAAAACTGATTAGATTGGTTTGACAGGAGCGATTTCTCATAAACCCATGCTGATATGGAGTTAAACAGTTATTCTCATTGAGATAATCCAGAATAACATCCCTCAGAAACCCTTCAAATATTTTACCAACAATAGAGGTTAGACTTACTGGCCTATAATTTCCAGGTTCACTTTTAGAGCCCTTTTTGAATATTGGCACCACATTTGCTATGCGCCAGTCCTGCGGAACAGACCCTGTCGCTATAGAGTCACTAAAAATAAGAAATAATGGTTTATCTATTACATTACTTAGTTCTCTTAGTACTCGTGGGTGTATGCCATCCGGACCCGGAGATTTATCTATTTTAATCTTATTTAGCCGGTTTTGCACCTCTTCTTGGGTTAGATTGGTGACCCTTAATATAGGGTTTTCATTGTTTCTTGGGATTTCACCTAGCATTTCATTTTCCACCGTGAATACCGTGGAGAAGAAGGTGTTTAATATGTTAGCTTTTTCCTCGTCATCTACAACCATTCTTTCCTCACTATTTTTTAAGGGGCCTACATTTTCAGTTTTTATTCTTTTACTATTGATATAGTTGAAGAACAGTTTGGGATTAGTTTTACTCTCCTTAGCAATGTGCTTCTCTGTTTCCTTTTTGGCAGCTTTAATTAGTTTTTTAGATAAAGTATTTTTCTCCCTATAGTTTTTTAGAGCTTCAATGGTGCCATCCTGCTTTAGTAGTGCAAATGCTTTCTTTTTACTGTTAATTGCCTGTCTTACTTCTTTGTTTAGCCACATTGGGTTTTTCCTATTTCTAGTCCTTTTATTCCCACAAGGTATAAACCGCTTACACTGCCTATTTAGGATGTTCTTAAACATTTCCCATTTATTATCTGTATTCTCATTTCTGAGGATATTGTCCCAGTCTACCAGATTAAGGGCATCTCTAAGCTGTTCAAACTTTGCCTTCCTAAAGTTCAATGTTTTTGTGACTCCCTGACAAGTCCCCCTAGTGAAAGACAGGTGAAACTGCACAATATTGTGGTCGCTATTTCCTAAATGCCCAACCACCTGCAGATTTGTTATTCTGTCAGGTCTATTAGATAGTATTAGGTCTAAAAGTGCTGCTCCTCTGGTTGGATTCTGCACCAATTGTGAAAGATAATTTTTCTTGGTTATTAGCAGAAACCTGTTGCCTTTATGGGTTTCACAGGTTTCTGTTTCCCAGTTAATATCCGGGTAGTTAAAGTCCCCCATAACCAGGACCTCATTATGGGTTGCAGCTTCATCTATCTGCTTTAGAAGTAGACTTTCCATGCTTTCTGTTATATTTGGGGGTTTGTAACAGACCCCAATGAGAATTTTGTTACCATTTTTCCCTCCATGAATTTCAACCCATATGGACTCGACATATGGACCAGGGATTCAAGCTTCAGGAGGCTAATTTGCATATTCCAGGTGCCTTCTGGGAGAAGCGAAGTCTCCCTAAGCTAGAAGATCGTTGGATACAGCCGGGACCAGCTGCTTCGAAAGCATCACCAAACCAGGGATTCAAGCTTCAGGAGGCTAATTTGCATTTTCCAGGTGCCTTCTGGGAGAAGCGAAGTCTCCCTAAGCTAGAAGATCGTTGGATACAGCCGGGACCAGCTGCTTCGAAAGCATCACCAAACCAGGGATTCAAGCTTCAGGAGGCTAATTTGCATATTCCAGGTGCCTTCTGGGAGAAGCGAAGTCTCCCTAAGCTAGAAGATCGTTGGATACAGCCGGGACCAGCTGCTTCGAAAGCATCACCAAACCAGGGATTCAAGCTTCAGGAGGCTAATTTGCATATTCCAGGTGCCTTCTGGGAGAAGCGAAGTCTCCCTAAGCTAGAAGATCGTTGGATACAGCCGGGACCAGCTGCTTCGAAAGCATCACCAAACCAGGGATTCAAGCTTCAGGAGGCTAATTTGCATATTCCAGGTGCCTTCTGGGAGAAGCGAAGTCTCCCTAAGCTAGAAGATCGTTGGATACAGCCGGGACCAGCTGCTTCGAAAGCATCACCAAACCAGGGATTCAAGCTTCAGGAGGCTAATTTGCATATTCCAGGTGCCTTCTGGGAGAAGCGAAGTCTCCCTAAGCTAGAAGATCGTTGGATACAGCCGGGACCAGCTCCTTCGAAAGCATCACCAAACCAGGGATTCAAGCTTCAGGAGGCTAATTTGCATATTCCAGGTGCCTTCTGGGAGAAGCGAAGTCTCCCTAAGCTAGAAGATCGTTGGATACAGCCGGGACCAGCTGCTTGGAAAGCATCACCAAACCAGGGATTCAAGCTTGAGGAGGCTAATTTGCATATTCCAGGTGCCTTCTGGGAAAAGCGAAGAGTCTCCCTAAGCTAGAAGATCGTTGGGTACAGCCGGGACCAGCTGCTTGGAAAGCATCACCAAACCAGGGATTCAAGCTTGAGGAGGCTAATTTGCATATTCCAGGTGCCTTCTGGGAAAAGCGAAGAGTCTCCCTAAGCTAGAAGATCGTTGGGTACAGCCGGGACCAGCTGCTTGGAAAGCATCACCAAAATTTTTGCCTGTAGGACATTATTGCAAGAGAGCTTGGCTGAGTAGATTACACAAGAAGGAAAACACACAGCAAGTCAGCAGGATCTAGGAGCAACATGGCAGATGTGACAACCTACATGGTGAGCTGCAGCATGTGCTACATGTTCACAGATCGACCAGAAGAAGAATCCAATTTCACCTGTCAGAAGTGTAGACTAGTGGCCCTTTTAGAAGAAAAGGTGCGGGGTCTGGAAGAAAGAATAGCAACTTTGAAACTCATCAAAGAGAATGAAGACTTTCTAGACAGAACAGAAGCATCTCTACTGGTCACAGAAGGTGCAAAAAGTGTCAGAGAACCTCAAAAAGCAGATGAGTGGAAGCATGTGACCAAAAGAAGCAAGAAGACCATGGAGAAATCACCAACCACACAACTGAAGAACCGATATCAAATCTTTGTAGAGGATGAAGATGGCACACCTAAGAATGAAGCAATACCAGCAAGCAAAAAAGAAAAGGGCACACAGCAACAAGTGACAGCAAAAAGTACAGCCAAGAAGCAACGAAGAGTGGTGGTGGTGGGAGACTCACTACTGAGAGGCACCGAAGCAGCCATCTGCAGACCGGACATAACTGCAAGAGAAGTATGCTGCCTTCCAGGTGCGATGATCAAGGATGTGACCGATAGGATACCAAAGCTCTTCAGCTCCAAGGACGTCCACCCATTTCTTCTGATACATGTTGGCACCAATGACACGGCAAGGAAGGACCTACCGACAATCTGCAAGGACTTTGAAGAGTTGGGGAAGAAAGTAAAGGAACTGGATGCACAGGTAGTTTTTTCTTCTATCCTTCCAGTAGACGGGCATGGCACCAGGAGATGGAACAGGATCCTTGATGCAAACAACTGGCTAAGACGATGGTGCAGACAACAAGGATTTGGATTCCTGGACCACGGTGTGAATTACTGGTATGATGGACTCCTCGCCAGAGACGGACTACACCTCAACAAACCTGGGAAACACACATTCGCCAGAAGACTCGCTACACTCATCAGGAGGGCGTTAAACTAGAAGAAGAGGGGACGGGAAGAAAAACATTAGACTCGAACAAAGACGACCCAGGAAAACATACTCAGAAGGGAGGTAAGAACATTTCTAAAACAATCCACAGTGAGGAGATTGGGACAAAACAAAATCCTCTAAACTGCATGCTCGCAAACGCCAGAAGCCTGACAAACAAGATGGAAGAACTAGAAGCAGAAATATCTACAGGTAACTTTGACATAGTGGGAATAACCGAGACATGGTTAGATGAAAGCTATGACTGGGCAGTTAACTTACAGGGTTACAGTCTGTTTAGAAAGGATCGTAAAAATCGGAGAGGAGGAGGGGTTTGTCTCTATGTAAAGTCTTGTCTAAAGTCCACTTTAAGGGAGGATATTAGCGAAGGGAATGAGGATGTCGAGTCCATATGGGTTGAAATTCATGGAGGGAAAAATGGTAACAAAATTCTCATTGGGGTCTGTTACAAACCCCCAAATATAACAGAAAGCATGGAAAGTCTACTTCTAAAGCAGATAGATGAAGCTGCAACCCATAATGAGGTCCTGGTTATGGGGGACTTTAACTACCCGGATATTAACTGGGAAACAGAAACCTGTGAAACCCATAAAGGCAACAGGTTTCTGCTAATAACCAAGAAAAATTATCTTTCACAATTGGTGCAGAATCCAACCAGAGGAGCAGCACTTTTAGACCTAATACTATCTAATAGACCTGACAGAATAACAAATCTGCAGGTGGTTGGGCATTTAGGAAATAGCGACCACAATATTGTGCAGTTTCACCTGTCTTTCACTAGGGGGACTTGTCAGGGAGTCACAAAAACATTGAACTTTAGGAAGGCAAAGTTTGAACAGCTTAGAGATGCCCTTAATCTGGTAGACTGGGACAATATCCTCAGAAATGAGAATACAGATAATAAATGGGAAATGTTTAAGAACATCCTAAATAGGCAGTGTAAGCGGTTTATACCTTGTGGGAATAAAAGGACTAGAAATAGGAAAAACCCAATGTGGCTAAACAAAGAAGTAAGACAGGCAATTAACAGTAAAAAGAAAGCATTTGCACTACTAAAGCAGGATGGCACCATTGAAGCTCTAAAAAACTATAGGGAGAAAAATACTTTATCTAAAAAACTAATTAAAGCTGCCAAAAAGGAAACAGAGAAGCACATTGCTAAGGAGAGTAAAACTAATCCCAAACTGTTCTTCAACTATATCAATAGTAAAAGAATAAAAACTGAAAATGTAGGCCCCTTAAAAAATAGTGAGGAAAGAATGGTTGTAGATGACGAGGAAAAAGCTAACATATTAAACACCTTCTTCTCCACGGTATTCACGGTGGAAAATGAAATGATAGGTGAAATCCCAAGAAACAATGAAAACCCTATATTAAGGGTCACCAATCTAACCCAAGAAGAGGTGCGAAACCGGCTAAATAAGATTAAAATAGATAAATCTCCGGGTCCGGATGGCATACACCCACGAGTACTAAGAGAACTAAGTAATGTAATAGATAAACCATTATTTCTTATTTTTAGTGACTCTATAGCGACAGGGTCTGTTCCGCAGGACTGGCGCATAGCAAATGTGGTGCCAATATTCAAAAAGGGCTCTAAAAGTGAACCTGGAAATTATAGGCCAGTAAGTCTAACCTCTATTGTTGGTAAAATATTTGAAGGGTTTCTGAGGGATGTTATTCTGGATTATCTCAATGAGAATAACTGTTTAACTCCATATCAGCATGGGTTTATGAGAAATCGCTCCTGTCAAACCAATCTAATCAGTTTTTATGAAGAGGTAAGCTATAGACTGGACCACGGTGAGTCATTGGACGTGGTATATCTCGATTTTTCCAAAGCGTTTGATACCGTGCCGCACAAGAGGTTGGTACACAAAATGAGAATGCTTGGTCTGGGGGAAAATGTGTGTAAATGGGTTAGTAACTGGCTTAGTGATAGAAAGCAGAGGGTGGTTATAAATGGTATAGTCTCTAACTGGGTCGCTGTGACCAGTGGGGTACCGCAGGGGTCAGTATTGGGACCTGTTCTCTTCAACATATTCATTAATGATCTGGTAGAAGGTTTACACAGTAAAATATCGATATTTGCAGATGATACAAAACTATGTAAAGCAGTTAATACAAGAGAAGATAGTATTCTGCTACAGATGGATCTGGATAAGTTGGAAACTTGGGCTGAAAGGTGGCAGATGAGGTTTAACAATGATAAATGTAAGGTTATACACATGGGAAGAGGGAATCAATATCACCATTACACACTGAATGGGAAACCACTGGGTAAATCTGACAGGGAGAAGGACTTGGGGATCCTAGTTAATGATAAACTTACCTGGAGCAGCCAGTGCCAGGCAGCAGCTGCCAAGGCAAACAGGATCATGGGGTGCATTAAAAGAGGTCTGGATACACATGATGAGAGCATTATACTGCCTCTGTACAAATCCCTAGTTAGACCGCACATGGAGTACTGTGTCCAGTTTTGGGCACCGGTGCTCAGGAAGGATATAATGGAACTAGAGAGAGTACAAAGGAGGGCAACAAAATTAATAAAGGGGATGGGAGAACTACAATACCCAGATAGATTAGCGAAATTAGGATTATTTAGTCTAGAAAAAAGACGACTGAGGGGCGATCTAATAACCATGTATAAGTATATAAGGGGACAATACAAATATCTCGCTGAGGATCTGTTTATACCAAGGAAGGTGACGGGCACAAGGGGGCATTCTTTGCGTCTGGAGGAGAGAAGGTTTTTCCACCAACATAGAAGAGGATTCTTTACTGTTAGGGCAGTGAGAATCTGGAATTGCTTGCCTGAGGAGGTGGTGATGGCGAACTCAGTCGAGGGGTTCAAGAGAGGCCTGGATGTCTTCCTGGAGCAGAACAATATTGTATCATACAATTATTAGGTTCTGTAGAAGGACGTAGATCTGGGTATTTATTATGATGGAATATAGGCTGAACTGGATGGACAAATGTCTTTTTTCGGCCTTACTAACTATTAGTGTTGAGCGATACCTTCCGATATCGGAAAGTATCGGTATCGGTTTGGATCGGCCGATATTCAAAAAATATCGGATATCGCCGATACCGATACCCGATCCCAATGCAAGTCAATGGGACCAAAATATCGGAATTAAAATAAACCCTTTCTTTCCTTGTAGGTTCATTCTACATGAAGGAAAACAACTAAGAATAATGCCGGATGTATTTGGGGAGGTGGCGGAGACATTAAAGTCATAGAGGTTTATCCCAATCAAATAGAATAGCATGTTTTTTGTTTTTTTTTAAGACGTTCGGAGTGACAAAGATATTGACTATGTAAATTTTTTTTTTATTTTGTCAGATATTGATGTTTCACTATTCCACGCCCTTCCCCTTCTTTTTTTTTTTTTTTTTTTTCTTTTCCCACACTTTCATCTTCATCATCATCAGCATCAGCATCTTTGACATCAACTTCTTTTTCACCTTATTCATCTTCTTCTTCATCCTTTACCTTTTTTTTTTTTTTTTTATTACATTCTTCATATTCATTTTATTCAACTATTATTATTCTTCTTATTCTACATATTCTTTTTATTCCACTGTTATTATTCTTCCTATTCTACTTCTTCATCATATTCTCATTTGTGACAGGCATTCCCGTAGTTGTTATCTATAAAAGTTTGAAGATTACACCTTCCGTTCTGCCAGTCACAAAAGTTACATTTGTCCGCGTTCAGTTTGGCCTGCAGCATCAGGCTTTATCCAGGGGCACCACGAGGAGGAACGGACTCACCCCCATACACTGCTTAGTCTTCTTCTGCATATAATTTAGATAATATCTTTTGCTCTGATATTAAGTCTTATGCTTAATGTTCTTCTGCTCTTTGTTCTGCAGCCTCTTGTTCTTCTGCTTCTCGGTCTTCCATGTTGTCGTCTCCAGGGTCGTCGTCTCCAGTGTCGTCATCTCCGCCGTCGTCGTCTCCGCCGTCGTCGTCGTCGTCATCGGGGTGGTCTTCCGTGTCGTCGTCATCGTGGTGGTCTTCCGGGTCGTCGACGTTAGGGTCTTCAACTTGGAAATGTAGCAGAAGGTACAAGAAGGCTGAGAAAATGCCAAGAACCAGCTGATGGAACTGGAACTCGGATGGCTACCCGAAGGTTCAAGAGCCTATGGAACTACCGAGGACCAGCTGACGTTACTGGAACCCGGTTACTAAGCAGGAGGTACCCGTGCTAAAAAGCACTACCAAGGACCGCCTGACGTTGACGGAACTCGGATACCCAGAAGGAGGCCCCTAAGCCAAAGGCTCTGCCCGGAACCAGCTGACGTTACTGGAACCAGGATGGGGAGCAGAAGGTACAAGAGCAAAAGACACTGCCGAGAACCAGCTGACGGTACTGGAACCCGGATGGGTAGCCGAAGGTCCAAGAGCCAATGGAACTACCGAGGACCAGCTGACGTTACTGGAACCCGGTTACTAAGCAGGAGGTACCCGTGCCTGAAAGCACTACCAAGGACCACCTGACGTTGGTGGAACTTGGATACCCAGAAGGAGGCACCTAAGCCAAAGGCTCTGCCCGGAACCAGCTGACGGTACTGGAACCAGGATGGGGAGCAGAAGGTACAAGAGCAAAAGACACTGCCGAGAACCAGCTGACGGTGCTGGAACCAGGTGGTGGACCCGAAGGCCCACAGGAGAGGAGAGAACAGCTAGGCCGCGAGGCAGCCGCAGTTACCGAACCCCAACAGTCCTACAGGGGGAGCTGGGCCTACTGGCACTACATAACCAGCCTTGACTACCAGTTCACGCAGCCCACATAGGAAGCTCCTAAACTGGAGGCACCCTGGAGTTGGCTAACTCGACCGCACCACGACGGGGCAAGCATAGGCGTCTCAGTGAAGTTGACACAACCCGGAAACAGCTGACGGTGCTGAAACCAGGCTTGGCACGAGGGAGTACCTGTGACAAGAACACTGCCGAGAACCAGCTGGCGGTGCTGGAACACGGATGCGTTGCCCCAGTGTGCAAGAGCCAATGGCACGACCGAGGACCAGCTGACGGTGCTGGAACCCGGTTACTAAGCTGTAGGTGCCCGCGCTTAAAAGCACTACCAAGGACCGCCTGGCGTTGGCGGAACTCGGATACCCAGGAGGAGGCACCTAAGCCAAAGGCTCGGCCCGGAACCAGCTGACGGTGCTGGAACCAGGTGGTGGACCCGAAGGTCCACAGGAGAGGAGAGAACAGCTAGGCCGCGAGGCAGCCGCAGTTACCGAACCCCAACAGTCCTACAGGGGGAGCTGGGCCTACTGGCACTACAGAACCAGCCTTGACTACCAGTTCACGCAGCCCACATAGGAAGCTCCTAAACTGGAGGCACCCTGGAGTTGGCTAACCCGACCGCACCACGACGAGGCAAGCATAGGTGTCTCAGTGAGCTTGACACAACCCGGAAACAGCTGACGGTGCTGAAACCAGGCTTGGCACGAGGGAGTACCTGTGACAAAAACACTGCCGAGAACCAGCTGGCGGTGCTGGAACCCGGATGCGTTGCCCCAGTGTGCAAGAGCCAATGGCACGACCGAGGACCAGCTGACGGTGCTGGAACCCGGTTACTAAGCTGTAGGTGCCCGCGCTTAAAAGCACTACCAAGGACCGCCTGGCGTTGGCGGAACTCGGATACCCAGGAGGAGGCACCTAAGCCAAAGGCTCGGCCCGGAACCAGCTGACGGTGCTGGAACCAGGTGGTGGACCCCAAGGCCCACAGGAGAGGAGAGAACAGCTAGGCCGCGAGGCAGCCGCAGTTACCGAACCCCAACAGTCCTACAGGGGGAGCTGGGCCTACTGGCACTACAGAACCAGCCTTGACTACCAGTTCACGCAGCCCACATAGGAAGCTCCTAAACTGGAGGCACCCTGGAGTTGGCTAACTCGACCGCACCACGACGGGGCAAGCATAGGCGTCTCAGTGAAGTTGACACAACCCGGAAACAGCTGACGGTGCTGAAACCAGGCTTGGCACGAGGGAGTACCTGTGACAAGAACACTGCCGAGAACCAGCTGGCGGTGCTGGAACACGGATGCGTTGCCCCAGTGTGCAAGAGCCAATGGCACGACCGAGGACCAGCTGACGGTGCTGGAACCCGGTTACTAAGCTGTAGGTGCCCGCGCTTAAAAGCACTACCAAGGACCGCCTGGCGTTGGCGGAACTCGGATACCCAGGAGGAGGCACCTAAGCCAAAGGCTCGGCCCGGAACCAGCTGACGGTGCTGGAACCAGGTGGTGGACCCGAAGGTCCACAGGAGAGGAGAGAACAGCTAGGCCGCGAGGCAGCCGCAGTTACCGAACCCCAACAGTCCTACAGGGGGAGCTGGGCCTACTGGCACTACAGAACCAGCCTTGACTACCAGTTCACGCAGCCCACATAGGAAGCTCCTAAACTGGAGGCACCCTGGAGTTGGCTAACCCGACCGCACCACGACGAGGCAAGCATAGGTGTCTCAGTGAGCTTGACACAACCCGGAAACAGCTGACGGTGCTGAAACCAGGCTTGGCACGAGGGAGTACCTGTGACAAAAACACTGCCGAGAACCAGCTGGCGGTGCTGGAACCCGGATGCGTTGCCCCAGTGTGCAAGAGCCAATGGCACGACCGAGGACCAGCTGACGGTGCTGGAACCCGGTTACTAAGCTGTAGGTGCCCGCGCTTAAAAGCACTACCAAGGACCGCCTGGCGTTGGCGGAACTCGGATACCCAGGAGGAGGCACCTAAGCCAAAGGCTCGGCCCGGAACCAGCTGACGGTGCTGGAACCAGGTGGTGGACCCCAAGGCCCACAGGAGAGGAGAGAACAGCTAGGCCGCGAGGCAGCCGCAGTTACCGAACCCCAACAGTCCTACAGGGGGAGCTGGGCCTACTGGCACTACAGAACCAGCCTTGACTACCAGTTCACGCAGCCCACATAGGAAGCTCCTAAACTGGAGGCACCCTGGAGTTGGCTAACCCGACCGCACCACGACGAGGCAAGCATAGGTGTCTCAGTGAGCTTGACACAACCCGGAAACAGCTGACGGTGCTGAAACCAGGCTTGGCACGAGGGAGTACCTGTGACAAGAACACTGCCGAGAACCAGCTGGCGGTGCTGGAACCCGGATGCGTTGCCCCAGTGTGCAAGAGCCAATGGCACGACCGAGGACCAGCTGACGGTGCTGGAACCCGGTTACTAAGCTGTAGGTGCCCGCGCTTAAAAGCACTACCAAGGACCGCCTGGCGTTGGCGGAACTCGGATACCCAGGAGGAGGCACCTAAGCCAAAGGCTCGGCCCGGAACCAGCTGACGGTGCTGGAACCAGGTGGTGGACCCGAAGGTCCACAGGAGAGGAGAGAACAGCTAGGCCGCGAGGCAGCCGCAGTTACCGAACCCCAACAGTCCTACAGGGGGAGCTGGGCCTACTGGCACTACAGAACCAGCCTTGACTACCAGTTCACGCAGCCCACATAGGAAGCTCCTAAACTGGAGGCACCCTGGAGTTGGCTAACCCGACCGCACCACGACGAGGCAAGCATAGGTGTCTCAGTGAGCTTGACACAACCCGGAAACAGCTGACGGTGCTGAAACCAGGCTTGGCACGAGGGAGTACCTGTGACAAAAACACTGCCGAGAACCAGCTGGCGGTGCTGGAACCCGGATGCGTTGCCCCAGTGTGCAAGAGCCAATGGCACGACCGAGGACCAGCTGACGGTGCTGGAACCCGGTTACTAAGCTGTAGGTGCCCGCGCTTAAAAGCACTACCAAGGACCGCCTGGCGTTGGCGGAACTCGGATACCCAGGAGGAGGCACCTAAGCCAAAGGCTCGGCCCGGAACCAGCTGACGGTGCTGGAACCAGGTGGTGGACCCCAAGGCCCACAGGAGAGGAGAGAACAGCTAGGCCGCGAGGCAGCCGCAGTTACCGAACCCCAACAGTCCTACAGGGGGAGCTGGGCCTACTGGCACTACAGAACCAGCCTTGACTACCAGTTCACGCAGCCCACATAGGAAGCTCCTAAACTGGAGGCACCCTGGAGTTGGCTAACTCGACCGCACCACGACGGGGCAAGCATAGGCGTCTCAGTGAAGTTGACACAACCCGGAAACAGCTGACGGTGCTGAAACCAGGCTTGGCACGAGGGAGTACCTGTGACAAGAACACTGCCGAGAACCAGCTGGCGGTGCTGGAACACGGATGCGTTGCCCCAGTGTGCAAGAGCCAATGGCACGACCGAGGACCAGCTGACGGTGCTGGAACCCGGTTACTAAGCTGTAGGTGCCCGCGCTTAAAAGCACTACCAAGGACCGCCTGGCGTTGGCGGAACTCGGATACCCAGGAGGAGGCACCTAAGCCAAAGGCTCGGCCCGGAACCAGCTGACGGTGCTGGAACCAGGTGGTGGACCCGAAGGTCCACAGGAGAGGAGAGAACAGCTAGGCCGCGAGGCAGCCGCAGTTACCGAACCCCAACAGTCCTACAGGGGGAGCTGGGCCTACTGGCACTACAGAACCAGCCTTGACTACCAGTTCACGCAGCCCACATAGGAAGCTCCTAAACTGGAGGCACCCTGGAGTTGGCTAACCCGACCGCACCACGACGAGGCAAGCATAGGTGTCTCAGTGAGCTTGACACAACCCGGAAACAGCTGACGGTGCTGAAACCAGGCTTGGCACGAGGGAGTACCTGTGACAAAAACACTGCCGAGAACCAGCTGGCGGTGCTGGAACCCGGATGCGTTGCCCCAGTGTGCAAGAGCCAATGGCACGACCGAGGACCAGCTGACGGTGCTGGAACCCGGTTACTAAGCTGTAGGTGCCCGCGCTTAAAAGCACTACCAAGGACCGCCTGGCGTTGGCGGAACTCGGATACCCAGGAGGAGGCACCTAAGCCAAAGGCTCGGCCCGGAACCAGCTGACGGTGCTGGAACCAGGTGGTGGACCCCAAGGCCCACAGGAGAGGAGAGAACAGCTAGGCCGCGAGGCAGCCGCAGTTACCGAACCCCAACAGTCCTACAGGGGGAGCTGGGCCTACTGGCACTACAGAACCAGCCTTGACTACCAGTTCACGCAGCCCACATAGGAAGCTCCTAAACTGGAGGCACCCTGGAGTTGGCTAACTCGACCGCACCACGACGGGGCAAGCATAGGCGTCTCAGTGAAGTTGACACAACCCGGAAACAGCTGACGGTGCTGAAACCAGGCTTGGCACGAGGGAGTACCTGTGACAAGAACACTGCCGAGAACCAGCTGGCGGTGCTGGAACACGGATGCGTTGCCCCAGTGTGCAAGAGCCAATGGCACGACCGAGGACCAGCTGACGGTGCTGGAACCCGGTTACTAAGCTGTAGGTGCCCGCGCTTAAAAGCACTACCAAGGACCGCCTGGCGTTGGCGGAACTCGGATACCCAGGAGGAGGCACCTAAGCCAAAGGCTCGGCCCGGAACCAGCTGACGGTGCTGGAACCAGGTGGTGGACCCGAAGGTCCACAGGAGAGGAGAGAACAGCTAGGCCGCGAGGCAGCCGCAGTTACCGAACCCCAACAGTCCTACAGGGGGAGCTGGGCCTACTGGCACTACAGAACCAGCCTTGACTACCAGTTCACGCAGCCCACATAGGAAGCTCCTAAACTGGAGGCACCCTGGAGTTGGCTAACCCGACCGCACCACGACGAGGCAAGCATAGGTGTCTCAGTGAGCTTGACACAACCCGGAAACAGCTGACGGTGCTGAAACCAGGCTTGGCACGAGGGAGTACCTGTGACAAAAACACTGCCGAGAACCAGCTGGCGGTGCTGGAACCCGGATGCGTTGCCCCAGTGTGCAAGAGCCAATGGCACGACCGAGGACCAGCTGACGGTGCTGGAACCCGGTTACTAAGCTGTAGGTGCCCGCGCTTAAAAGCACTACCAAGGACCGCCTGGCGTTGGCGGAACTCGGATACCCAGGAGGAGGCACCTAAGCCAAAGGCTCGGCCCGGAACCAGCTGACGGTGCTGGAACCAGGTGGTGGACCCGAAGGTCCACAGGAGAGGAGAGAACAGCTAGGCCGCGAGGCAGCCGCAGTTACCGAACCCCAACAGTCCTACAGGGGGAGCTGGGCCTACTGGCACTACAGAACCAGCCTTGACTACCAGTTCACGCAGCCCACATAGGAAGCTCCTAAACTGGAGGCACCCTGGAGTTGGCTAACCCGACCGCACCACGACGAGGCAAGCATAGGTGTCTCAGTGAGCTTGACACAACCCGGAAACAGCTGACGGTGCTGAAACCAGGCTTGGCACGAGGGAGTACCTGTGACAAAAACACTGCCGAGAACCAGCTGGCGGTGCTGGAACCCGGATGCGTTGCCCCAGTGTGCAAGAGCCAATGGCACGACCGAGGACCAGCTGACGGTGCTGGAACCCGGTTACTAAGCTGTAGGTGCCCGCGCTTAAAAGCACTACCAAGGACCGCCTGGCGTTGGCGGAACTCGGATACCCAGGAGGAGGCAACTAAGCCAAAGGCTCGGCCCGGAACCAGCTGACGGTGCTGGAACCAGGTGGTGGACCCGAAGGTCCACAGGAGAGGAGAGAACAGCTAGGCCGCGAGGCAGCCGCAGTTACCGAACCCCAACAGTCCTACAGGGGGAGCTGGGCCTACTGGCACTACAGAACCAGCCTTGACTACCAGTTCACGCAGCCCACATAGGAAGCTCCTAAACTGGAGGCACCCTGGAGTTGGCTAACCCGACCGCACCACGACGAGGCAAGCATAGGTGTCTCAGTGAGCTTGACACAACCCGGAAACAGCTGACGGTGCTGAAACCAGGCTTGGCACGAGGGAGTACCTGTGACAAAAACACTGCCGAGAACCAGCTGGCGGTGCTGGAACCCGGATGCGTTGCCCCAGTGTGCAAGAGCCAATGGCACGACCGAGGACCAGCTGACGGTGCTGGAACCCGGTTACTAAGCTGTAGGTGCCCGCGCTTAAAAGCACTACCAAGGACCGCCTGGCGTTGGCGGAACTCGGATACCCAGGAGGAGGCACCTAAGCCAAAGGCTCGGCCCGGAACCAGCTGACGGTGCTGGAACCAGGTGGTGGACCCCAAGGCCCACAGGAGAGGAGAGAACAGCTAGGCCGCGAGGCAGCCGCAGTTACCGAACCCCAACAGTCCTACAGGGGGAGCTGGGCCTACTGGCACTACAGAACCAGCCTTGACTACCAGTTCACGCAGCCCACATAGGAAGCTCCTAAACTGGAGGCACCCTGGAGTTGGCTAACTCGACCGCACCACGACGGGGCAAGCATAGGCGTCTCAGTGAAGTTGACACAACCCGGAAACAGCTGACGGTGCTGAAACCAGGCTTGGCACGAGGGAGTACCTGTGACAAGAACACTGCCGAGAACCAGCTGGCGGTGCTGGAACACGGATGCGTTGCCTTGCCTATTAAAGATTGTCTTCCTAGAGCCCCAACTAGCGGTGTTGGAGCAAAGGGTAAGCAGGGGGAGATGAGTGTAGGCCGAAGCCTGCACTGGAGGCAGCTTTGTGTCTGCGTTGCGTTTGCAGGACACTTTGCCGGCTACACACTGGGGGAACAGCTGGCGTTGCTGAACCCCACTAACACAATGGCGTGTGTTTTTCTCTGTGCAGCTAGCACTTGCGGGCAAAAACTAGCGATGTTAGAGCCCGTGTTGAAGCAGGAGGAGGAGGAGAGGAGCAGAGTGTAGGCCGAAGCTTAGTTGAACCAATTTCAAAGGAAACCTTTAACCCCCCCCTCAGGTGTTACAAAGTACAAGAGACACACCTTGTGCAGTATTAATGCTGCACAAGTGAAAGGTTGCTCTATTAATTTGTCTACTTGCACACGCTGAATGAAAGACATACACAATTTACCCCATTCTACAGTCAAACTGTAGTGGATGCGTGACTTGGTTTTTTGATGAGACGCAGCACAGGTGTCCAAAATAACGCCTTGGTGCTTGGAGCAGCTTCCTGAGCGTTGTTATTTGCTGTACAGGAGTCTGCGCTCTTGTGTTATCCCTTGGCAATGCCCTGTTAGCGCTGCCCATCTTATGACATCATTTCATGTTGGCCGGTGCGGTTAACGATGGCCATAAATCCCAGACCCACAGTGTCTTTTCATAAAGCCACACTGCGGTGCTGGGATTCGTGGCCTTGAGCAGTAAATATTTTGGCCGCTCACACACGTCCTTACACCTGCTTCAGACTGGGCGGCCTCTGCTGATCCCTTCTCGCATGCCGCGGCCATGAGGCTGCACAGTCTGAAGAAGGCTGAAGGAGATGAGTTAAGACAGGCGAAGATATGCACTGCTCGTGCCCATCAATCACACCCTCGCAGTCAAAATAATTAAGACAACGAGGAGCATTTTATTCAGGCAGGGCGGACGAACAGGCGCAAGTAGCCAACCAATGATGTCAGAAGACGGGAAGCGCTACCAAGGGGGGTGCTGCGTATCATTAGAAAGGAAAGTCACACCTCAGGGACAGTGGAATGGTCTCAAAGAGACACATTTTGTACGTGTTGAGTTCCACGTGGGCAAGGAGAAAACATCAGCCACCTTGTACAAATGCAGCAGTACTGCTGTACAAGGTGGCTGTTATACATAGAAACACCTGGGGGTGGGGGCCAGGCTCCCTTCAATTTCAGTTCATGTGCCTGCGTGGCGTTTGCAGGTCACGTTGCAAGCTGCACAGCAGGGGAACAGCTGGCGGTGCTGAACCCCACTAACACATTGGCTGGTGTTTTTCTCTGTGCAGCTAGCATTTCCGGGCAAAAACTAGCGGTGTTTGAGCCCAGGGTCAGCAGGAGGAGGAGGAGAGGAGCAAAGTGTAGGCCGAAGCCTGCACTGGTGGCAGCTTTTGGTCGGTTGTGCCAGCGTGGCTTGTGCTGGACACGATGCCGGCTACACAGCGGGGGAACAGCTGGCGTTGCTGAACCCCACTAACACATTGGCTGGTGTTTTTCTCTGTGCAGCTAGCATTTCCGGGCAAAAACTAGCGTTGTTAGAGCCCAGGGTCAGCAGGAGGAGGAGAGGAGCAGAGTGTAGGCCGAAGCCTAGTTGAACCAATTTCAAAGGTTACCTTTAACCCCCCCTCAGGTGTTACAAAGAACAAGAGCCACTCCTTCTGCAGCATTAATGCTGCACAAGTAAAAGGTTGCTCTATTAATTTGTCTACTTGCACAAGCTGAATGCAACACGTAGACTATTTAGCCCATTATACTGTTTAACAGTAGTGGAGGCGTGACTTGTCTTTTTAAAGAAAAGCAGCACAGGTGTCGAAAACAACACCTTTTTGCATGGGCGCAGCTTCCTGAGCGTTGTTAGTTGCTGTACAGGAGTCTGCGCTCTTGTGATCCTTTGGCCATGCGCTGTGAGCGCTTCCTGTCTTATGACCTCATTTCATGTTGGCCGTTGCGGTTAGCGATGGACATGAATCCCAGACCCACAGTGTGTTTTTAAAAAATCACACTGCGGTGCTGGGATTCGTGCCCTGGTGCAGTAAATATGTTTGCCGCTCACACATGTCCTTACACCTGCTTCAGACTGGACGGCCTCATCTGATCCCTTATCGCCTGCCGAGGCCATGAGGACACCCAGTCTGAAGAAGGCGGAAGGAGATGAGTGAACACAGGCAAACATATGCACTGCACATGCCCATCAATCACACCCTCGCTGTCCAAAAAAATAAGACACCGAGGGGCGTTGTTTCGAGCAGGGGAGATGCACAGGCGCAGCCAGCTAACCAATGATGTCAAAAGACGGGCAGCGCTAACAAGGGTGGTGCTGCGTGTCATTACAAAGGAAAGTCACACCTCAGGGACATTGTAATGGTCTCTAATGAGAAACATTTTCTACGTGTTGAGTTCCACGTGGGCAAGGAGAAAAAGTCAGCCACCTTGTACAAATGCAGCAGTACTGCTGTACAAGGTGGCTGTTATACATAGAAACACCTGTGGGTGGGGGGCAGGCTCCCTTCAATTTCAGTTCATGTGCCTGCGTGGCGTTTGCAGGTCACGTTGCAAGCTACACAGCAGGGGAACAGCTGGCGTTGCTGAACCCCACTGACACATTGACTGGTGTTTTTCTCTGTGCAGATTGCATGTCCGGGCAAAAACTAGCGGTGTTAGAGCCCAGGGTCAGCAGGAGGAGGAGGAGAGGAGCAAAGTGTAGGCCGAAGCCTGCACTGGTGGCAGCTTTTGGTCGGTTGTGCCAGCGTGGCTTGTGCTGGACACGATGCCGGCTACACAGCGGGGGAACAGCTGGCGGTGCTGAACCCCACTAACACATTGGCTGGTGTTTTTCTCTGTGCAGCTAGCATTTCCGGGCAAAAACTAGCGGTGTTTGAGCCCAGGGTCAGCAGGAGGAGTAGAGGAGCAGAGTGTAGGCCGAAGCCTAGTTGAACCAATTTCAAAGGTTACCTTTAACCCCCCCCCTCAGGTGTTGCAAGGTACAAGAGCCACACCTTGAACAGCATTAATGATGCACAAGTCAAAGGTTGCTCTATTTAATTTTGCTCCTTGCACACGCTGAATTAAACACGTACACTATTTAGCCCATTATACTGTCAAACAGTAGTGGAGGCGTGACTACTAGTCTTTTTAAGGTGACGCAGCACAGGTGTACAAATTTACACCTAGGTGCTGTGCGCAGATTCCTTACCGTTGTTATTTGCAGTACAGGAAACTGCGCTCTTGTGTTATCCCTTGGCAATACCCTGTTAGTGCAGGCCGTCTCATGACCTCATTTCATGTTGGCCGCTGCGGTTAACGATGGCCATAAATCCCAGACCCACAGTGGCTTTTCATAAAGTCACACTGCGGTGCTGGGATTCGTGGCCTTGTGCAGTAAATATGTTCGCCGCTCACACATGTCCTTACACCTGCTTCAGACTGGGCGGCCTCAGCTGATCCCTTATCGCATGCCGCGGCCATGAGGCCGCACAGTCAGAAGAAGGCGGAAGGAGGGGAGTGAAGACAGGGGAACATATGCACTGCTCGTGCCCATCAATCACACCCTCGCAGTCAAAATATATGAGACAACGGGGGGCGTTGTGTCGGGCAGGGGGACGCACAGGCACAGCCAGCCAACCAATGATGTCAGGAGACGGGCAGCGCTAACAATGGGGGTGCTGCGTGTCATTAAAAAGGAAAGTCACACCTCAGGGACATTGTAATGGTCTGTAATGAGACACATTTTGTACTTGTTGAGTTCCACGTGTGCAAGGAGAAAAAGTCAGCCACCTTGTACAAATGCAGCAGTACTGCTGTACAAGGTGGCTGTTATACATAGAAACACCTGGGGGGGTGGGGGGCAGGCTCCCTTCAATTTCAGTTCATGTGCCTGCGTGGCGTTTGCAGGACACGTTGCCAGCTACACAGCAGGGGAACAGCTGGCGGTGCTGAACCCCACTAACACATTGGCTGGTGTTTATCTCTGTGCAGCTAGCATGTCCGGGCAGAAACTGGCGTTGTTTGAGCCCAGGGTCAGCAGGAGGAGGAGAGGAGCAAAGTGTAGGCCGAAGCCTGCACTGGTGGCAGCTTTTGGTCAGTTGTGCCAGCGTGGCTTGTGCTGGACACGTTGCCGACTACACAGCAGGGGAACAGCTGGCGTTGCTGAACCCCACTAACACATTGGCTGGTGTTTTTCTCTGTGCAGCTAGCCGTTCCGGGCAAAAACTAGCGGTGTTTGAGCCCAGGGTCAGCAGGAGGAGTAGAGGAGCAGAGTGTAGGCCGAAGCCTAGTTGAACCAATTTCAAAGGTTACCTTTAACCCCCCCCCTCAGGTGTTGCAAGGTACAAGAGCCACACCTTGAACAGCATTAATGATGCACAAGTCAAAGGTTGCTCTATTTAATTTTGCTCCTTGCACACGCTGAATTAAACACGTACACTATTTAGCCCATTATACTGTCAAACAGTAGTGGAGGCGTGACTACTAGTCTTTTTAAGGAGACGCAGCACAGGTGTACAAATTTACACCTAGGTGCTGTGCGCAGATTCCTTACCGTTGTTATTTGCAGTACAGGAAACTGCGCTCTTGTGTTATCCCTTGGCAATACCCTGTTAGTGCAGGCCGTCTCATGACCTCATTTCATGTTGGCCGGTGCGGTTAACGATGGCCATAAATCCCAGACCCACAGTGGCTTTTCCTAAAGTCACACTGCGGTGCTGGGATTCGTGGCCTTGTGCAGTAAATATGTTCGCCGCTCACACATGTCCTTACACCTGCTTCAGACTGGGCGGCCTCAGCTGATCCCTTATCGCATGCCGCGGCCATGAGGCCGCACAGTCAGAAGAAGGCGGAAGGAGGGGAGTGAAAACAGGGGAACATATGCACTGCTCGTGCCCATCAATCACACCCTCGCAGTCAAAATATATGAGACAACGGGGGGCGTTGTGTCGGGCAGGGGGGACGCACAGGCACAGCCAGCCAACCAATGATGTCAGGAGATGGGCAGCGCTAACAATGGGGGTGCTGCGTGTCATTAAAAAGGAAAGTCACACCTCAGGGACATTGTAATGGTCTGTAATGAGACACATTTTGTACTTGTTGAGTTCCACGTGTGCAAGGAGAAAAAGTCAGCCACCTTGTACAAATGCAGCAGTACTGCTGTACAAGGTGGCTGTTATACATAGAAACACCTGGGGGGGTGGGGGGCAGGCTCCCTTCAATTTCAGTTCATGTGCCTGCGTGGCATTTGCAGGTCACGTTGCAAGCTACACAGCAGGGGAACAGCTGGCGTTGCTGAACCCCACTGACACATTGACTGGTGTTTTTCTCTGTGCAGATTGCATGTCCGGGCAAAAACTAGCGGTGTTAGAGCCCAGGGTCAGCAGGAGGAGGAGGAGAGGAGCAAAGTGTAGGCCGAAGCCTGCACTGGTGGCAGCTTTTGGTCGGTTGTGCCAGCGTGGCTTGTGCTGGACACGATGCCGGCTACACAGCGGGGGAACAGCAGGCGGTGCTGAACCCCACTAACACATTGGCTGGTGTTTTTCTCTGTGCAGCTAGCATTTCCGGGCAAAAACTAGCGGTGTTTGAGCCCAGGGTCAACAGGAGGAGTAGAGGAGCAGAGTGTAGGCCGAAGCCTAGTTGAACCAATTTCAAAGGTTACCTTTAACCCCCCCCTCAGGTGTTGCAAGGTACAAGAGCCACACCTTGTGCAGCATTAATGCTGCACAAGTAAAAGGTTGCTCTATTTGTTTTGCTCCTTGCACACGCTGACTAAAACACGTACACTATTTAGCCCATTATACTGTCAAACAGTTGTGGAGGCGTGACTTGTCTTTTTAACGAGACGCAGCACAGGTGTCAAAATTTGCACCTAGGTACTGGGCGCAGATTCCTGAGCGTTGTTATTTGCTGTACAGGAGTCTGCGCTATTGTGATCCCTTGGCCATGCGCTGTGAGCGCTTCCTGTCTTCTGACCTCATTTCATGTCGGCCGTTGCGGTTAGCGATGGACATGAATCCCAGACCCACAGTGTGTTTTCAAAAAATCACACTGCGTGGCTGGGATTCGTGGCCTTGTGCAGTAAATAGGTTTGCCGCTTACACATGTCCTTACACCTGCTCCAGACTGGGCGGCCTCAGCTGATCCCTTATCGCCTACCACGGCCAGGAGGCCGCACAGTCTGAAGAAGGCGGAAGGAGATGAGTGAACACAGGCAAACATATGCACTGCACATGCCCATCAATCACACCCTCGCTGTCCAAAAAAATAAGACACCGAGGGCCGTTGTTTCGAGCAGGGGAGATGCACAGGCGCAGCCAGCTAACCAATGATGTCAAAAGACGGGCAGCGCTAACAAGGGTGGTGCTGCGTGTCATTACAAAGGAAAGTCACACCTCAGGGACATTGTAATGGTCTCTAATGAGACACATTTTGTACGTGTTGAGTTCCACGTGGGCAAGGAGAAAAAGTCAGCCACCTTGTACAAATGCAGCAGTACTGCTGTACAAGGTGGCTGAAATACATAGAAACACCTGTGGGTGGGGGGCAGGCTCCCTTCAATTTCAGTTCATGTGCCTGCGTGGCGTTTGCAGGTCACGTTGCAAGCTACACAGCAGGGGAACAGCTGGCGTTGCTGAACCCCACTGACACATTGACTGGCGTTTTTCTCTGTGCAGATTGCATGTCCGGGCAAAAACTAGCGGTGTTAGAGCCCAGGGTCAGCAGGAGGAGGAGGAGAGGAGCAAAGTGTAGGCCGAAGCCTGCACTGGTGGCAGCTTTTGGTCGGTTGTGCCAGCGTGGCTTGTGCTGGACACGATGCCGGCTACACAGCGGGGGAACAGCAGGCGGTGCTGAACCCCACTAACACATTGGCTGGTGTTTTTCTCTGTGCAGCTAGCATGTCCGGGCAGAAACTGGCGTTGTTTGAGCCCAGGGTCAGCAGGAGGAGGAGAGGAGCAAAGTGTAGGCCGAAGCCTGCACTGGTGGCAGCTTTTGTTCTGTTGTGCCAGCGTGGCTTGTGCTGGACACGTTGCCGACTACACAGCAGGGGAACAGCTGGCGGTGCTGAACCCCACTAACACATTGGCTGGTGTTTTTCTCTGTGCAGCTAGCATTTCCGGGCAAAAACTAGCGGTGTTTGAGCCCAGGGTCAGCAGGAGGAGTAGAGGAGCAGAGTGTAGGCCGAAGCCTAGTTGAACCAATTTCAAAGGTTACCTTTAACCCCCCCCTCAGGTGTTGCAAGGTACAAGAGCCACACCTTGTGCAGCATTAATGCTGCACAAGTAAAAGGTTGCTCTATTTGTTTTGCTCCTTGCACACGCTGACTAAAACACGTACACTATTTAGCCCATTATACTGTCAAACAGTTGTGGAGGCGTGACTTGTCTTTTTAACGAGACGCAGCACAGGTGTCAAAATTTGCACCTAGGTACTGGGCGCAGATTCCTGAGCGTTGTTATTTGCTGTACAGGAGTCTGCGCTATTGTGATCCCTTGGCCATGCGCTGTGAGCGCTTCCTGTCTTCTGACCTCATTTCATGTCGGCCGTTGCGGTTAGCGATGGACATGAATCCCAGACCCACAGTGTGTTTTCAAAAAATCACACTGCGTGGCTGGGATTCGTGGCCTTGTGCAGTAAATAGGTTTGCCGCTTACACATGTCCTTACACCTGCTCCAGACTGGGCGGCCTCAGCTGATCCCTTATCGCCTACCACGGCCAGGAGGCCGCACAGTCTGAAGAAGGCGGAAGGAGATGAGTTAAGACAGGCGAACATATGCACTGCTCGTGCCCATAAACCACACCCTCGCTGACAAAATAAATATGACAACGAGGGGCGTTGTTTCTAGCAGGGCGGATGCACAGGCGCAGCCAGCTAACCATGATGACAAAAGACGGGAAACGCTACCAAGGGGGGTGCTGCGTATCATTACAAAGGAAAGTCACACCTCAGGGACAGTGGAATGGTCTCAATGAGACACATTTTGTACGTGTTGAGTTCCACGTGGGCAAGGAGAAAAAGTCAGCCACCTTGTACAAATGCAGCAGTACTGCTGTACTAGGTGGCTGTTATACATAGAAACACCTGGGGGGGTGGGGCCAGGTTCCCTTTTAATTTCAGTTCCTGTGCCTGCATGGCGTTTGCAGGTCACGTTGCCGGCTACACAGCAGGGGAACAGCTGGCGTTGCTGAACCCCACTAACACATTGGCTGGTGTTTTTCTCTGTGCAGCTAGCACTTCCGGGCAAAAACTAGCGGTGTTTGAGCCCAGGGTCAGCAGGAGGAGGAGAGGAGCAGAGTGTAGGCCGAAGCCTGCACTGGTGGCAGCTTTTGTTCTGTTGTGCCAGCGTGGCTTGTGCTGGACACGTTGCCGACTACACAGCAGGGGAACAGCTGGCGGTGCTGAACCCCACTGACACATCACCTAGTGTTTTTTTCTGTGTAGACAACACTTCCAGGTGGCAACTGACAGTGTTGAAACCCAGGGAATCAAAGAGGAGCAGAGTGTAGGCCGAAGCCTGCAGTGGAGCAAGTTGAAAGGGAACCTTTAACCCCCCCCCCCCAGGCATTTGTTGCTGAAAGAGCCATCTTGTACAGCAGTAATACTGCACATGGAAAATGGTGGCTCCGAAAATTATGCTCCTTGCAAACGCTGAAGTACACACTCATATAATGTGTCCCCTCACACCGTCAAACCATCCCGGAAGTGGGACTTTCCTTTGTAATGTGACACAGCACAGCCGTCATTCCAACCCCCTTGGTGCCGGGCACCACCTCCTCAACGTTGTTTGGTTCTGTCACGGAGCCCGCACTGTAATGTTATCCCTTGGCCATGCACAGTTAGCGGTGCCCGTCTTCTGACATCATGTAGGTGTCAGGCTGGCAGTGCCTGTGCGTCCAAGCTGCCCGAGATCCAACCTTGCAGTGTCATCTAATGTAGTCCCACTGCGGGCCAGGGATCCATGGGCATGCGCAGTGCATATCATCGCCTCTCACTCACCTCCTTCCTGCTTCTTCAGACTGTGCGGCGTCACGGCCGTGGCATGCTATTAGGGATCAGCTGACGCCGCCTAGTCTGAAGAAGCGTGAAGAAGGGGAGTGAGAGGCTAGTATATGCACTGCGCATGGCCATGGATACCAGGCCCACTGTGGGATCACATTAGACGACACTGCGAGGTGTGATTTCGGGCAGCGTGGACGCACAGGCGCAGCCAGGACGACAACAAATGATGTCAGAGGACGGGCAGCGCAAACTGTGCATGGCCAAGGGATAACATAACAGCGCAGGGTCCATGACGGAATCAAACAACGCTAAGGAGGCAGCGCACGGTGCCAAGGGGGTAGCAATGACGGCTGTGCTGTGTCACATTACAAAGGAAAGTCCCACCTCCGGTACGGTTGGACGGTGTGAGGGGACACATTACATGAGTGTGTAGTTCAGCGTTTGCAAGGAGCATAATTTCAAGAGCGACCTTTCCCTTGTGCAGTATTAGTGCTGCACATGGTGGCTCTTTCAGTAACAAACGCCTAGGGGGGGGGGGGGACAGGTCCCCTTACATTTTAGTTGTGCCAGCGTGGCGGTCGCATGACACGTTGCCGGATACACAGCTGGGGATCAGCTGACGTTACTGAACCCCAATAACAGAGGAGCGACTGTTGACTGTGCACACAGCACTTCCAGGCACCAACTGGCGGTGTTAGAGCCCAGGGACAGCAGGAGGAGCAGATTGGAGGTATTGCCGCACACACAGCTGGGGATCAGCTGACGTTACTGAACCCCAATAACAGAGGAGCGACTGTTGACTGTGCACACAGCACTTCCAGGCACCAACTGGCGGTGTTAGAGCCCAGGGACAGCAGGAGGAGCAGAGGAACAGAGTGTAGGCCGAAGCCTGATTGGAGCAAGTTGAAAGGAAACCTTTAACCCCCCCCCCCAAGACGTTTGTAGCTGAAAGAGCCATGTTGTGCAGCACTAAGGATGCAAAAGGAAAAGGTTGCTCTTTTAATTATGCTCCTTGCAAACACCGAAGTAAACACTAAAAATGTGTCCCTTTATACCGTTAAACCGTTCCGGAGGTGCGAATTTCCTTCGTAATGGGACACAGCACAGCTGTCATTCCTATCCCCTTGATGCCGTGCGCTGCCTCCTCAGCGTTGTTTTAAGCTGCCACGGAGCCTGCGCTGTTCTGTTAGCCCTTGGCCATGCCCAATTAGCGCTGCCTGTCTTCTGACATAATTTGGTGTCAGGCTGTCAGTGCCTGTGCGTCCACGCTGCTCCAGATCCCACCTCGCAGTCTCATCTAACGTAATCCCACTGCGGGCCTTGGAACCATGGGCATGCACAGTGCATAACCTCGACTCTCACTCCCCTCCTTCCCTCTTCTTCAGACTGTGCGGTGTCACGGCCGTGGCATGCTAGGGATCAGCTGACGGCGCACAGTCTAAAGAAGGCGGAGGGAAATGAGCGAGAGCCCGAGGGGAAGATATGCACTGCGCATGCCCATGGATCCCAGGCCCGCAGTGTGACTCAATCAGAAGACACTGCGAGGCGGGATCTCGGGCACCGCGGCCGCACAGGCGCAGCCAGCCTGACACCAAATTATGTCAGAAGACAGGCAGCGCAAATAGGGCATGCCCAAGGGATAACAGAACAGCGCAGGCTCCGTGACAGCTTAAAACAACGCTGAGGAGGCAGCGCATGGCACCAAGGGGGTAGGAATGACGGCTGTGCTGCGTCACATTACGAAGGAAAGTCCCAGCTCCGGGACGGTATAACGGTATCAGTGAACACATTTTATAAGTGTTAAGTTCTGCGTGTGCAAAGAGCTAAAAAAAAAGAGCTACCTTTTCCTTGTGCAGCATTACTGCTGCACAAGATGGCTCTTTCAGTAACAAACGACGGGGGGGGGGGGGGGGACAGGTTCCCTTACATTTAGGTTGTTGTGCCAGCGTGGCGGTCGCAGGACACATTGCCGGCTACACAGCTGGGGATCAGCTGACGTTACTGAAACCCAATAACACTGGGTCGTATGTTTTTACTGTGCAGCCTGCACTTCTGAGCCGCAACTGGCGGTGTTGGAGCCCAGGAATAGCAGTTCAGGTGGTAGAAAGATGAACACAGCAGGAGACCTGGATGACACCCAATTACTTAATCAGGCAGAGGAGTGGCAAATTCCTGCGAGATCCAGGCCTGGTTCATTTTCAGGAAAGTAAGCCGGTCAACGTTATCGGAGGATAGTCGCATGCGACGGTCTGTTAGTACACCACCTGCGGCACTAAAGACACGTTCCGATAAGACACTAGCCGCAGGGCAAGCCAGCACCTCCAATGCATACTGGCTTAGCTCTGGCCATGTATCCAGCTTAGAGACCCAAAACTTGAACGGGGAAGAGCCGTCTGGGAGTACAGTAAGAGGGCAAGCCATGTAGTCTGTCACCATCTGACGGAACCGTTGCCTCCTGCTGACTGGAGCCGCCGGTGATGGTGTAGACATTTGGGGCGGGCACACAAAAGTGTGCCAGAGTTGTGCCATACTGGGCTTGCCTTGGGCAGAGGCACTGCTTCTGCTCCCTCTTTGGGCAGAGCCTCCCCCACTGCCTCGACGCACTGAGCTGCTTTGTAAAGCACTAGCAGCACTCCTCTCAGTTGGACAGGAGAAGATGATGGAATTCACCAGTGTGTCGTGGTACTCCCGCAATTTACGCTCCCGGGTCAACGCAGGGATGAGGTTTTGGACGTTGTCCCGGTAGCGAGGATCGAGGAGGGTGAACACCCAATAATCAGGCATGTTGAGAATGTGGTCGATGCGGCGGTCGTTTCTCAGGCACTGCAGCATGAAATCCACCATGTGCTGCAGAGTGCCAACCGGCCCAGAAACGCTGTCCCCTGCTTGAGACATGATCTCTGCCCGCTCGTCATCACCCCACCCTCGCTGTACACACTGACCACTGGACAATTGTGTCGCTCCCTCCTCTGGACGGAGCTCTTCCTCCTCCATTGACTCCTCCTCATCCTCCTCACAAATTGGCCCCTGCGTACCCCTTTGTGAGGAACCACGTGGCGCTGACTCTCCAGAAGCTGATGGAAAAGGTGACTCCTCATCCTCCACCTCTTCCACCACATCATCCCTTAACCCTTGCAAAGTTTGCTGAAGCAGGCAGATAAGGGGGACAGTCATGCTGACTAGTGCATCATCTGCACTTGCCATCCGCGTGGAATAATCAAAAGGACGCAAAACCTGGCAGACGTCCTTCATAGTGGCCCACTCTGTGGTTGTGAAGTCTGATCGGCGCTGACTGCGACTTCTTTGCGCCTGATGCAGCTGGTACTCCATAACTGCTTGCTGCTGCTCACACAACCGCTCCAACATATGTAACGTGGAATTCCACCGGGTAGGTAGGTCACATATGATGCGGTGTTCCGGAAGGCGGAATCGGCGCTGCAGAGCAGCAATGCGGGATCTGGCCAAGCTGGAACGCCGCAAGTGAGCACACTCTAGGCGGACCTTGTGCAGCAGGGCATCAAGATCCGGATAGTCCCTCAGAAAACTCTGCACAACCAAATTGAGCACATGTGCCAGACATGGGATGTGAGTGAGGTTGCCAAGGGCCAAAGCTGCCACCAGATTTCGGCCATTGTCACACACTACCATGCCTGGCTGGAGATTCGCTGGCAGTAACCACACATCGCTCTCCTGCTTTATGGCATTCCAGAGCTCCTGCGCTGTGTGGCTTCGATGCCCCAATGAAACTAGTTTCAAGACGGCCTGCTGACGTTTGGCCACGGCTGTGCTCATGTCGGTCATAGGTAAACGTTCACGGGTCCATGTGGGGGTGGACTGTGACGGATCCTGCAGAGAGGAATCAGAGGAACTGGTGTAAGAGGAGGAGTCGATGCGTACAGACTGGATTCCTGCAATCCTTGGAGTGGGCAGGACACGTCCTGCGCCACTCGCACGATCTGTACCTGGCTCAACAACATTAACCCAATGGGCAGTGAGGGAAACATATCGCCCCTGTCCATGCTGACTGGTCCACGCATCGGTGGTGAGGTGGACCTTGCTACTGACGGCGTTCAGTAGCGCATGTTTTATGTTTGCCTCAACATGCCTGTGCAGGGCAGGGACAGCCTGCCTGCTGAAGTAAAAGCGGCTGGGCACCTTGTACTGTGGGACTGCCAATGCCATCAAGTCACGGAAGCTGTCAGTCTCCACCAGCCTGAACGAGAGCATTTCCAGGGACAACAGTTTGGCAATGCCTGCATTCAGAGCCTGTGCTCGGGGGTGGTTGGCCGAGAATGCCCGCCTTTTCTCCCATGCCTGTACTACCGATGGCTGTAGAGTAGACTGGGAGTGTGAGGATGACTGGGAAGGTGGTGCTGTGGGTGGAATTACACAAGGTCTCTGGGAGGAAGCCAAACCAGCTGTGCGTGAGCTGGAGGAAGAGGCAACACGAGCTGAAGAGGTGGTAGCTGCCGCTGTTGGTTGGCCTACATCTTCAGTGTGTTTCTGTAACTCCACCGCGTGCCTGGTCCGCACATGTTTCCACATATTTGTGGTATTGAGGTTGCTGACATTTTTCCCTCTTTTTACTTTATGATGACACAGCTTGCATTTGACAAAACAAATGTCATCTGCAACTGTGTCAAAAAAGGACCAGGCACTGCAAGTCTTGGGAGCGCCCTTTTTGGCTTTGGAAAGAGACAGGCTCCTAACGGGTGCCAAAGTGGAGGCTACAGGCTCCGCAGTCTTCCCCCTCCCTCTCCCTCTTTGGCCCGTAAGAGGAAGCTCTTCCTCTGAGCTGCTCCCACCACCTTCCTGTTCCTCACGCCACGATGGGTCAAGGACCTCATCATCTCCACTACCCTCTGCCACCAACTGCTCCTCCTGGGTAGTCTCAGCAGCACAGTACGCACGAGAAAGCGGCACCTGAGTTTCATCATCAGATGCGTACTGCGCTGTGGTCACCGGAGGCACTGGCCCACCTGCCTCTTCAGAGTCAGAGAGAAAAAGGTGTTGGGCATCACTGCACACTGCCTCTTCTTCCATTTCTCCAATGCTGCTTGGCTGGCCCCCTGTTTCCAAGCCAAGAGATTCAGAGAACAGAAGTAGAGACGGCTCCTGTCCTGGGCTCTCTGACTGCCTGGCCAATTTGGCAGGTGGTGAAGAGACAGATGGCTGCTCTCCAGTGCTCTGTGCCTGAGAGGATGTGGCACTAACTGAAGTCGATGCCGAGGCGTTAGCTGCCATCCACCCGACAACGGCTTCAATTTGGTCTTCACGCAGCAGCGGTGCACGGCGCTCTCCGACAAAGCTGCGCATGAAGGACTGTTCCCTGCTGAAACTGAGTGACGACGAGTCACCGGCGCCCGCAGCAGGCACAGAATCACCACGTCCTCTCCCTGCTCCTCTCCCTGCTCCGCGCCCACGCCCACGTGCCTTACTCCCTGCCCTCTTCATCTTGGTTGACAGATAAAGATAAGCAGAAAAGTACTAAGGCCTTAGTGTGCTTATTCCTGTAATGCTCCTCCTAACAGGTGTAAGAAACACTAATGTTGTAAATTGTGGACTAAACTTTATTATTTTTCAAATGTGGCCTACACAAGTGTAAGTTGTGTTTGGTGAACTTAACCTTTTTTTTGGTGCAGATCGGGCTACAGAGCTAGTTTAAATCACACGGAGACCGTGCAGACAGCCGTAAACGGCGCTGCAAGGCCAAGAAACCCTCCTCTAGGTTATCCTATATAGTGTTTTTCCACTATTTAGCTGGATACAAGTGGAAAGACACTAATAGGAATTTTTTTTTTCAAATTTTAAACTGGCTGCACTATTTGAAAAAAAGGAAATTGTTTTTCAAGGTATGAGGCAGTAACGCACCCTGAGCTGAATCCAACCGGCTATGGCTGCACACAGACTACAGGGCGAGCTGGGCTCACACGGAGACCGTGCAGACAGCCGTAAACGGCGCTGCAAGGCCAAAAAACCCTCCTCTAGGTTATCCTATATAGTGTTTTTCCACTATTTAGCTGGATACGAGTGGAAAGACACTAATAGGAATTTTTTTTTTCAAATTTTAAACAGGCTGCACTATTTGAAAAAAAGGAAAATTTTTCTCAAGGTATGAGCCAGTAACGAACCCTGAGCTGAATCCAACCGGCTATGGCTGCACACAGACTACAGGGCGAGCTGGGCTCACACGGAGACCGTGCAGACAGCCGTAAACGGCGCTGCAAGGCCAAAAAACCCTCCTCTAGGTTATCCTATATAGTGTTTTTCCACTATTTAGCTGGATACGAGTGGAAAGACACTAATAGGAATTTTTTTTTTCAAATTTTAAACAGGCTGCACTATTTGAAAAAAAGGAAAATTTTTCTCAAGGTATGAGCCAGTAACGAACCCTGAGCTGAATCCAACCGGCTATGGCTGCACACAGACTACAGGGCGAGCTGGGCTCACACGGAGACCGTGCAGACAGCCGTAAACGGCGCTGCAAGGCCAAAAAACCCTCCTCTAGGTTATCCTATATAGTGTTTTTCCACTATTTAGCTGGATACGAGTGGAAAGACACTAATAGGAATTTTTTTTTTCAAATTTTAAACAGGCTGCACTATTTGAAAAAAAGGAAAATTTTTCTCAAGGTATGAGCCAGTAACGAACCCTGAGCTGAATCCAACCGGCTATGGCTGCACACAGACTACAGGGCGAGCTGGGCTCACACGGAGACCGTGCAGACAGCCGTAAACGGCGCTGCAAGGCCCAAAAACCCCCCTCTAGGTTATCCTATGTAGTGTTTTTCCACAATAGAGCTGGAGACTGGTGGAAAAACACTAATAGGAAATTTGAGAAAAAATGTGCAGCAGGCTGCACTAAGAGCAAAAAAGAACAACTGTGTGAGGCAGTGTGAACCCCCCCTGAGCTGAATACAACCGGGTATATGGCTGCACACAGACTACAGAGTGAGCTGCACACACACACACACAGAGACCTTGCAGAACGCTGTTAAAACAGCGCTGCAAGGCAAGAGCAAGGTGAACAGTGAAGAACACACAGCGTTTTGCTAAATTAGCCTTTGGAAAGGAAAATAAAGCAATTAGCTAGCTCAACTGGCCCTCAGTTAGAACACAGCGTCCTGTCCCTAACTGAAATCACAGCAGAGTGAGCGCAAAATGGCGGCAGCGCTTTTTTATAGTGCAGAGTGACATCATTTCAGCAGCCAATCCAAGCCTTGCCAGTACTTACATGCCCACCATGCTAAACAGGATGTGCCCACACTTTCATTCATTCCTCATTGGCTGCTGCGTTCAATTTGAATTCTGGGAACTTCCGATTCCGGTATCCGATACGCGGGAAGTATCGGAATTCAGTATCGGAATTCCGATACCGCAAATATCGGCCGATACCCGATACTTGCGGTATCGGAATGCTCAACACTACTAACTATGTTACTATGTTACTATCCTCATTCCCTTCGCTAATATCCTCCCTTAAAGTGGACTTTAGACAAGACTTTACATAGAGACAAACCCCTCCTCCTCTCCGATTTTTACGATCCTTTCTAAACAGACTGTAACCCTGTAAGTTAACTGCCCAGTCATAGCTTTCATCTAACCATGTCTCGGTTATTCCCACTATGTCAAAGTTACCTGTAGATATTTCTGCTTCTAGTTCTTCCATCTTGTTTGTCAGGCTTCTGGCGTTTGCGAGCATGCAGTTTAGAGGATTTTGTTTTGTTCCAATCTCCTCACTGTGGATTGTTTTAGAAATGTTCTTACCTCCCTTCTGAGTATGTTTTCCTGGGTGGTCTTTGTTCGAGTCTAATGTTTTTCTTCCCGTCCCCTCTTCTTCTAGTTTAACGCCCTCCTGATGAGTGTAGCGAGTCTTCTGGCGAATGTGTGTTTCCCAGGTTTGTTGAGGTGTAGTCCGTCTCTGGCGAGGAGTCCATCATACCAGTAATTCACACCGTGGTCCAGGAATCCAAATCCTTGTTGTCTGCACCATCGTCTTAGCCAGTTGTTTGCATCAAGGATCCTGTTCCATCTCCTGGTGCCATGCCCGTCTACTGGAAGGATAGAAGAAAAAACTACCTGTGCATCCAGTTCCTTTACTTTCTTCCCCAACTCTTCAAAGTCCTTGCAGATTGTCGGTAGGTCCTTCCTTGCCGTGTCATTGGTGCCAACATGTATCAGAAGAAATGGGTGGACGTCCTTGGAGCTGAAGAGCTTTGGTATCCTATCGGTCACATCCTTGATCATCGCACCTGGAAGGCAGCATACTTCTCTTGCAGTTATGTCCGGTCTGCAGATGGCTGCTTCGGTGCCTCTCAGTAGTGAGTCTCCCACCACCACCACTCTTCGTTGCTTCTTGGCTGTACTTTTTGCTGTCACTTGTTGCTGTGTGCCCTTTTCTTTTTTGCTTGCTGGTATTGCTTCATTCTTAGGTGTGCCATCTTCATCCTCTACAAAGATTTGATATCGGTTCTTCAGTTGTGTGGTTGGTGATTTCTCCATGGTCTTCTTGCTTCTTTTGGTCACATGCTTCCACTCATCTGCTTTTGGAGGTTCTCTGACACTTTTTGCACCTTCTGTGACCAGTAGAGATGCTTCTGTTCTGTCTAGAAAGTCTTCATTCTCTTTGATGAGTTTCAAAGTTGCTATTCTTTCTTCCAGACCCCGCACCTTTTCTTCTAAAAGGGCCACTAGTCTACACTTCTGACAGGTGAAATTGGATTCTTCTTCTGGTCGATCTGTGAACATGTAGCACATGCTGCAGCTCACCATGTAGGTTGTCACATCTGCCATGTTGCTCCTAGATCCTGCTGACTTGCTGTGTGTTTTCCTTCTTGTGTAATCTACTCAGCCAAGCTCTCTTGCAATAATGTCCTACAGGCAAAAATTTGTTTGTGATCCTGTGATCCTGAGATCCTGTGATCCTGAGCAAGCAGGGGGGGCCCACTCGTTGGCATTGGCACTGGCACAGGGTCCCTCAAAGTACAGAGGTGTGTTTGCATGGCGGGGGCGCCTCCCACCGGCAGCAACACTTTTGCGTACTATGAGATTCCCTGTGCCAGTGACGTCGCCAACTAGTATTCCTCCCCCCACCTGATGAAGGAACCTGCACTTTCATCTGCACCTTCCTCTTTGTCCCCGTGTAAGGTGGTATGGTATGCGGGAAGGGGGACCTGACTTTCAGCAGGGTCACAATCTTGCAGTGTAGCGTGCACGGGAATTGTTGCATTATGGGTCAATGTACCAGCAGACTCATCTATCACTGGCTGGGCAATGGGCAGGATGAGGAGGAAACACAGATATAGGCCCAAAGAATAAAGTGGGCTAAATGCAGTTCAAAATTGGTAACACAGGAGTAACCAGGGGGCATTGCAGTGGAGGACAACTGGAATGAGAGGCTGACACAGAGAGTAGGCCCAAATCAGTAAGTAGTCGAAATGCAGTTCAAAATTGGCAACAGTAGTAAACAGGCGGCACAGCTTTGTTCAGTGGAGGAGAACAGCAAGAAGTGGCAGACACCGATAGTAGGCCCCAACCCAACTAGTAGGCCAAATGCAGTCTAACATTAACAACTACTTAATGAGAGCCTGAAAATGGAATTTCAGGACAGGAAACCAGGAGAACAGCAAGGAGCGGCAGACACTGTTAGTAGGCCCCAAACCAACTAGTACGCCAAATGCAGTTGTTCCATTTAACCACTATTTAACAAGAGCCTGAAGATAGAAGCTCAGGAAAGGCAACCTGGAGAACACCTTGGAGCGGAAGACACCGTCTCTACACCCCATACCCAATTTGTAGGCCTAATACAGTGTAGTTTCCAACAACTACTAAACGAGAGTAGGAAGATCGAAGCAATGTGGACGAAACCTGGGGAACACCTTGGAGTGTAACACACCGTCTCTCTACACCCCATACCAAATTTGTAGGCCTAATGCAGTGTAGTTTGCAACAACTACTAAACGAGAGTAGGAAGATTGAAGCAATGTGGACGAAACCTGGGGAACACCTTGGAGTGTAACACACCGTCTCTCTACACCCCATACCAAATTTGTAGGCCTAATGCAGTGTAGTTTGCAACAACTACTAAACGAGAGTAGGAAGATCGAAGCAATGTGGACGAAACCTGGGGCACACCTTGGGGCAGCAGATACCGTTAGTAGGCCCTACCAAAGTTGTAGCCCCAATGCAGTTTTAAAATTCCTAGAGGCTGAAAACAAGACTATTGACGCTCAGCTTTTTTCAAAGGAACACAGCTGTATTGAGTGGCGCAGGCAGACACAGGCAGTAGGCCTTAAACCAAAAATGTGGCTCACTGCAGTTTAAAAAAGGTTACAGGGGTACACAGGCAGCATTGCTCTGGGCAGTGGAGGACAATTTCAATAGTGGACCGCAGACAGACTTTGTACGCCTACTATTAAAAAAAGGATGCTCTATGCAATTAAAAATAGGTTCCAGGGGTCCACGGGCAGCAGTGGTGTGGTCAGTGGAGGAGTAGTAGAAAGAACGGGCCGCAGACAGGCTTCGAAGGCCTAACATAATAAAATATTGGGCTGTAGGCACTTTTAAATAGGTTCCAGGGGTACACGGGCAGCAGTGGTCTGGTCAGTGGAGGAGTAGTAGAAAGAACGGGCTGCAGACAGGCTTCGAAGGCCTAACATAATAAAATTGGGCTGTAGGCACTTTTAAATAGGTTCCAGGGGTACACGGGCAGCAGTGGTCTGGTCAGTGGAGGAGTAGTAGAAAGAACGGGCCGCAGACAGGCTTCGAAGGCCTAACATAATAAAATTGGGCTGTAGGCACTTTTAAATAGGTTCTAGGGGTACACGGGCAGCAGTGGTCTGGTCAGTGGAGGAGTAGTAGAAAGAACGGGCCTCAGACAGGCTTCGAAGGCCTAACATAATAAAATTGGGCTGGCTGTAGGCACTTTACAATTGGTTCCAGGGGTACACGGGCAGCAGTGGTCTGGTCAGCGGAGGCCGATTGTAATGAGTGTCTGCCAGTTAGTATTCCAAAACAATACATAAATGTGAATGTCTCGCATTAAAACAAAACGAAAACACTAAAGGGTGCAATCATTAGGTACAGGGGTGGGATCCTCTGCGTAGTTTCAGACCTACTAATTTGGCGCAAAGTATTTACTTGGGTAAAGAGAGGACACTGCCCCTGACTATGTTAAGTACCATCATACATGTCAACACAATGGCAGGAATGGAAGGATGTCAGCGCATAGACTAAACATTGGTGGAAGTGTGAGAGATAATTGTGGAAGTGGTAGAGCAATGTTTGATCTGGGGGTGGGTGAACTCTCTTGTGGCCGGCGGTACAGGCCCAGGGCCCCTCATGTTACAACAGTGTGTCTGACGTTGGGTGCGCACCACCACCGCCAGAGACACTTTATTGTACTATGAGGGACCCTGTGGCAGTGCTGTCGACCAAAAGCGGGCACACCCACCTCTTCAGACAAACAGCACTCTCACGGATGCTTGCGCCAAGTCGCTATACCACGCCCCCGTGTGGGGAGTTTGGCCATTTAGGGAGGTCTAAACATGTCGTATGCTGGACAATCAGCTGCAGCAAATTAAGACATTAGAAAAGTAATTCACAGTAGTCCACAGGCAAGAGCTTTTCATAGGAAAGCTAGGTGTCGGCCGGGCAAGGTGGGGCAAAATAATTCGAAATCCAGTTGTGGTTCATTTTAATGAATGTTAGATCATCAACATTTTGGGTAGCCAGACGAGTCCTTTTTTCGGTTAATATTGAACCTGCAGCACTGAATACTCTTTCTGATAGGACACTAGCTGCCGGGCAAGCAAGCTCCTGCAATGCATATTCTGCCAATTCTGGCCAGGTGTCTAATTTGGATGCCCAGTAATCAAATGGGAATGACAGTTGAGGGAGAACATCGATAAGGGATGAAAAATAGTTTGTAACCATACTGGACAAATGTTGTCTCCTGTCACTTTGAATTGATGCAGCAGTACCTGTCCTGTCTGTGGTCATAGCAAAATCACTCCACAACCTGGTCAGAAAACCCCTCTGTCCAACGCCACTTCTGATGTGTGCACCCCTAACACTCCTGGTCTGCTGCCCCCTGCAGCTCATGTGAGAACGATCACGGGCGCTGTGTGCTGGGAATGCCTGAAGCAAACGGTCAACAAGAGTTGATTGTTTGGTTGCTAATATTAGTTCCAAGTTCTCATGTGGCATAATATTTTGCAATTTGCCTTTATAGCGAGGATCAAGGAGGCAGGCCAACCAGTAATCGTCATCGTTCATCATTTTAGTAATGCGTGTGTCCCTTTTGAGGATACGTAAGGCATAATCTGCCATGTGGGCCAAAGTTCCAGTTGTCAAATCTGCGGTTGTGATTGGTTGAGGGGCAGTTTCAGGCAAATCTACGTCACTTGTGTCTCTCAAAAAACCAGAACCCGGCCTTGCCACGCCACCAATTTCCAGTGCCCCCGGGAAAGCTTCCTCATTAAAAATATACTCATCCCCATCATCCTCTTCGTCCTCCACCTCCTCTTCGCCCGCTACCTCGTCCTGTACACTGCCCTGACCAGACAATGGCTGACTGTCAACAAGGCTTTCCTCTTCCTGTGGTGCAGACGCCTGATCCTTTATGTGCGTCAAACTTTGCATCAGCAGACACATTAGGGGGATGCTCATGCTTATTATGGCATTGTCTGCACTAACCAGCCGTGTGCATTCCTCAAAACACTGAAGGACTTGACACATGTCTTGTATCTTCGACCACTGCACACCTGACAACTCCATGTCTGCCATCCTACTGCCTGCCCGTGTATGTGTATCCTCCCACAAAAACATAACAGCCCGCCTCTGTTCGCACAGTCTCTGAAGCATGTGCAGTGTTGAGTTCCACCTTGTTGCAACGTCTATGATTAGGCGATGCTGGGGAAGGTTCGAAGACCGCTGATAGGTCTGCATACGGCTGGAGTGTACAGGCAAACGGCGGATATGTGAGCAAAGTCCATGCACTTTGAGGAGCAGGTCGGAGAACCCAGGATAAGTTTTCAATAAGCACTGCGTTTCTTGCTGCAAGAACTCGGACAGAACTTCCGCGGTGTGTCTGTTGTCGCCCAAACACTTCATAGCCAATACAGCCTGCTGACGCTTGCCAGTAGCTGGGCCATAATGGGACAACTGGTGTGCAACAGTGACAGCTGCCGATGGAGTGGTTGGGCGACTGCGGTCTGTGGAAGAGCTCTCGCTTCTGCTGGAGGACGAGGAGGAGGGGGTGCGAACGCCTACAGCCAACTGTTTCCTAGACCGTGGGCTAGGCACAACTGTCCCGAAATTGATGTCCCCTGTGGACCCTGCATCCACCACATTCACCCAGTGTGCCGTGATGGACACGTAACGTCCCTGGCCATGCCTACTGGTCCATGCATCTGTAGTCAGGTGCACCTTTGTACTCACAGATTGCCTGAGTGCATGGACGATGCGCTGTTTAACATGCTGGTGCAGGGCTGGGATGGCTTTTCTTGAAAAGAAGTGTCGACTGGGTAGCTCGTAGCGTGGTTCAGCGTACTCCATCAGGGCTTTGAAAGCTTCGCTTTCAACTAACCGGTAGGGCATCATCTCTAACGAGATTAGTCTAGCTATGTGGGCGTTAAAACCCTGTGTACGGGGATGCGAGGATAAGTACTTCCTTTTTCTAACCAGAGTCTCATGTAGGGTGAGCTGGACTGGAGAGCTGGAGATCGTGGAACTAGCGGGTGTGCCTGTGGACATGGCAGACTGAGAGACGGTTGGAGACGGTATTGTTTCCGCCGGTGCCCTAGATGCAGTATTTCCTCCTACGAAACTGGTGATTCCCTGACCCTGACTGCTTTGGGCTGGCAAAGAAACCTGCACAGATACTGCTGGTGGTGCGGAAAATGGTGGCCTTACAGTGACGGAAGGGATGTAGCGTTGCTGACTAGCTTCATTGGCCGAGGGTGCTACAACCTTAAGGGACGTTTGGTAGTTAGTCCAGGCTTGCAAATGCATGGTGGTTAAATGTCTATGCATGCAAATTGTATTGAGACTTTTCAGATTCTGACCTCTGCTTAAGCTAGTTGAACATTTTTGACAGATGACTTTGTGCAGATCAATTGGATGTTGTTTAAAAAAATGCCAGACTGCACTCTTTCGAGCCTCGGATCCCTTTTCAGCCATTGCAGACTGAGCTTTAACCGGATGGACACGCTGTCCTCCAACAGTTTTTGGCTTTGCCACGCGTTTGGGCCAGATACGGGCCCGGCAGATGGAACCTGTTGCGATGTTGATGCCTGCTGCGGCCCCTCCTCCTCCGCTTCAGAACTACTGCCTCCTGCACCCTGTTCCCCCAATGGCTGCCAATCGGGGTCAACAACTGGGTCATCTATAACCTCCTCTTCTAGCTCGTGCGCAACTTCGTCTGTGTCACCGTGTAAGTCGGTGGTAGAGCGTTCGTGATGGGGCAACATAGTCTCATCAGGGTCTGATTCTGGATCAGTACCCTGCGAGGGCAATGTTGTGGTCTGAGTCAAAGGACCAGCATAGTAGTCTGGCTGTGGCTGTGCATCAGTGCACTCCATGTCAGATTCAACTTGTAATGGGCATGGCCTGTTAACTGCTTCACTTTCTAAGCCAGGGACGGTATGTGTAAAGAGCTCCATGGAGTAACCCATTGTGTCGCCTGCTGCATCCTTCTCTGTTGTTGTTTTTGCTGAAGAGGACAAGGAAGCGACTTGTCCCTGACCGTGAACATCCACTAACGACGCGCTGCTTTTACATTTACCAGTTTCAAAAGAGGAGGCAAAAGAGCTAGAGGCTGAGTCTGCAAGGTAAGCCATAACTTGCTCTTGCTGCTCCGGCTTTAAAAGCGGTTTTCCTACTCCCAGAAAAGGGAGCGTTCGAGGCCTTCTGTAGCCAGACGACGAACCTGGCTCCACAGCTCCAGACTTAGGTGCAATATTTCTTTTCCCACGACCACCCGATGCTCCACTACCACTACCATCATTACCAGCTGACAATGAACGCCCACGGCCACGACCTCTTCCACCAGACTTCCTCATTGTTTTAAAAACGTAACCAAAGTAACGGTATTTGTTGCTGTCAAACAACTTACACAGTGAGCTATAACTTCAGTATGATTTCGATATCCCTTTACAGGTTGGTGAGAACGCAAGGAAAATCAGGCACAATGTTACACACTCTGTTTTCTGTGGCACCAAATCAGAGAGATGCCACACACGCAGGACTGTCACTCAAGCACAAATGTCAATATTAATCTCCCACTGTATTTTATTTTTTATTTCAGGGAGAATTTAGAAAGCAAAAAAAAAAAATTTGCCTTTCTATGGCCCAGTGCCCACTATTTGAGAGAGAGAGATGGCACACCCAGGAGTCAAGACTGGCACACAAGCAGAAAGGGCAATATTAATCTCCCACTGATTTTTTTTTTCAGGGAGACTTTAGAAACAAAATAAAATAAAATGATTTTTTCAGGAAGAATTTAGAAACCAAAAAAAAGTAAAATGATTTTTTCCGGGAGAATTTAGAAACCAAAAAAAAAAAAAATTGCCTTTCTATGGCCCAGTGCCCACTATTTGAGAGAGAGAGTTGGCACACCCAGGAGTCAAGACTGGCACACAAGCAGAAAGGGCAATATTAATCTCCCACTGATTTTTTCTTTTTCAGGGAGACTTTAGAAACAAAATAAAATAAAATGATTTTTTCAGGAAGAATTTAGAAACCAAATAAAATAAAAGGATTTTTACCGGGAGAATTTAGAAACCAAAAAAAAAAATATAGGCTTTCTATAGCCCACTGAGTGAGAGATGGCACACACAGGAGTCAGGAGTGGCACACAAGCCCAGAGGCCAATATTTATCTCCCACTGATTGATTTATTGATTTTTTCAGATAGAATTTAGAAACCAAATGAACAAAAAAAATAAATAGGCTTTCTATGGCCCACTGAGTGAGAGATGGCACACACAGGAGTCAGGAGTGGCACACAAGCCCAGAGGCCAATATTTCTCTCCCACTGATTGATTTATTGATTTTTTTCAGGTAGAATTTAGAAACCAAATCAACAAAAAAAATAAATAGGCTTTCTATGGCCCACTGAGTGAGAGATGGCACACACAGGAGTCAGGAGTGGCACACAAGCCCAGAGGCCAATATTTATCTCCCACTGATTGATTTATTGATTTTTTCAGGTAGAATTTAGAAACCAAATCAACAAAGAAAAATAGGCTTTCTATGGCCCACTATGTGAGAGAGATGGCACACACAGGGATGGCACTCTAGCAGAAATGCCAATCTTAATCTCCCACAACTTATATTTTGTAGGGAGAATTAAAAAAATAAATAAATAAAAGGGACTGTCCTACAATTACTATCTCCCTGCAGTAATCTCAGCCAGGTATGGCAGGCAGCAATAAGGAGTGGACTGATGCACAAATTAAATAAAAAGTGTGGACAAACAAAAAAGATAGCTGTGCAGAAAGTAAGGAACAAGAGGATTTGTGCTTTGAAAAAAGCAGTTGGTTTGCACAGCGGCGTACACACAGCAATGCAGCTATCAGGGAGCCTTCTAGGGCAGCCCAATGAGCTACAGCGCTGAGAAAAAAAAATGTAGCTTCCACTATCCCTGCACACCGAAGGTGGTGTTGGACAGTGGAAATCGCTACAGCACAAGCGGTTTGGGGGTTAATGGACCCTGCCTAACGCTATCCCTGCTTCTGACAAAGCGGCAGCAACCTCTCCCTAGCTCAGATCAGCAGCAGTAAGATGGCGGTCGGCGGGAACGCCTCTTTATAGCCCCTGTGACGCCGCAGACAGCAAGCCAATCACTGCAATGCCCTTCTCTAAGATGGTGGGGACCAGGACCTATGTCATCACGCTGCCCACACTCTGCGTTCACCTTCATTGGCTGAGAAATGGCGCTTTTCGCATCATTGAAATGCGACTTTGGCGCGAAAGTCGCGTACCGCATGGCCGACCCCACACAAGGGTCGGGTCGGGTTTCATGAAACCCGACTTTGCCAAAAGTCGGCGACTTTTGAAAATGAACGACCCGTTTCGCTCAACCCTATTGGTGAGAATAGATAAAACTTAGCTTTTTTCCAGTTTTGCATTTTCCTTTTCGCTCCCCTCCTTCCCAGAGCCATAACTTTTTTATTTTTCCATGAATATATCCATGTGAAGGCTTATTTTTTGCGGGACGAGTTGTACTTTTGAATGATACCATTTGTTTTACCATGTCATGTACTAGAAAACAGGAAAAAGATTCCAAGTGAGGTGAAATTGCAAAAAAAGTGCCATCCCACACTTGTTTTTTGTTTTGCTTTTTTGCTAATTTTACTAAATGCTAAAACTGACCTGCTTTTATGATTCTCCAGGTCATTATGGGTTCTTTTTTATTTTAAAAAAACTGACCGTCACATCCAAACATAGACTAAGTGTGAACAGGTGCTGAACCTAGAGTCACCAACTCGTATACAGTCAAGGAAATAAGGCAGCACACTGCAGCGCTGAAACATGCAAACATGAAACACGAAAATTGAACTGCATTACTGCACTAGAAATATGAAAAATGAGAGCGTTTAGCGCATAAAAATGGCCAATTTTATGTGTACCTGGTAGCCACTTTAGGGCATCTCTCTTATACCAGGTCCTACACTTTCCTTTCCTCGCTGAGAATAAACGTCTCCATCTGAATGGGTACCTGTGAAAACTCTTCTTAGACTAAAAGTCTCTCTCTCTGTGGAGGGGTAATGGACCTGTTGCGATTAAAACACCTGTAGCTAAGAGGCAGAGTGCTCGGTCAGAAGGCTAAAGAATACATTTAAAAAAACTGACCGTCACATCCAAACATAGACTAAGTGTGAACAGGTGCTGAACCTAGAGTCACCAACTCGTATACAGTCAATTAAATAAGGCAGCACACGAAAATTGAACTGCATTACTGCACTAGAAATATGAAAAATGAGAGCGTCTAGCGCATAAAAATGGCCAAATTTATGTGTACCTGGTAGCCACTTTAGGGCACTCCGCCTCTTAGCTACAGGTGTTTTAATCGCTCTCATTTTTCATATTTCTAGTGCAGTATTGTAGTTCAATTTTCGTGTTTCATGTTTGCATGTTTCAGCGCTGCAGTGTGCTGCTTTATTTACTTGACTGCATACGAGTGGATTTCAGAACCAGTGTCGTTTATACTTTTCTGCACATGTTACACAGTTTCCCACGGACCGATCCAAGTATTGACTATTATCATGTTGCTGACTAACAAGGCTCTTGCCTGGGCAAACCCTTTGATAGAATCGCAAGATGCATGTCTGAGCGACTTCAATATGTTTATCGCCGCCATGGGGCAGATGTTTGATGATCCGAACCGTGGCCTTACAGCAGAGACGGCCCTGCTGAATTTGCGTCAAGGTAAACGCCCGGTGACTGAGTATGCTATGGATTTTAGAAGGTGGGCTCAGGATACCACCTGGAATAGTGCAGCAAAGTGCTCAATATTTAAGAAGGGGTTGTCCAGTTCTATCAAGAACAAACTTGCACGTGCGGAAGCTCCCACTGCTCTAGGTGATTTCATCAATCACTGTATTCGCCTAGACGCTCGCAGCTCCGAACGAAAAACTAGAAAGGTGGTCTGAGATGAACCGCAGCAATAAATCGCTTCTTCCTTTCCTTCCTAAGGAGATTCCGGACCCAAGTCCTCAGGAGTCCGCACCCGAGCCGATGCAGGTAAATTCCCTACAAAGTCGAGTAAGTGACGAACGGAAGGAATTTCGTTTTAAGGAGAATTTATGTTTTTACTGCGGGAAGTCAGGACATTTTATTATCAACTGCCCCAGTCGTTCTCGCAGGACAACCGCAGCCATGGTAGAATGCGACTTCTCTGAATCATACTCTGTGACTTCCGAATCAGGGCCACCCAAAATTGCAGTAACTGTTCCAGATTATGACTTTTCAGATATGAACTCTGTTACATCCGAAACGGTACTACCCATTAATGTTGTTATTCTATCTTCTGCAGTTTCATACCCTTTCAATAGGAAAAAAGACTCACATTGTTACCTCCCTATCAAGATCTGGATTGACTCCTGTTGGGTGAACAGTTCTGCCATGATAGACTTTGGGGCCAGCGGTAACTTCATGGACACATCTTTTGCTAAGGAATAAGGAATCTGATCACAGAGAAAAGTATCTTCAATTCTGATGGAGACTGTGGATGGATCCCCATTGACCTCAGGGCCAGTAGACCAGCAGACTGAATCATTGAAGGTCCTCATGGGAGATGATCACCAGGAGAAATTGCCCTTCCTTCTCATTTCCTCTCCACATTTCCCTATCATCTTGGGGTTACCCTGGTTGCAGGCTCAAAATCCCATCATTGACTGGGAGACAAAGAGATTGCGCTTCCCAGCTAAGGAGGTAACTTCTGGGAATTTGATTGATCCATCTCCGGGCGACCCATCATCGGACCTAAGGTTAACGGCAGTTTATAAAGGATTTTTGGATGTGTGCGATAAAAAGAATGCAGACAAATTGCCACCACACCGCCCTTATGACTGCTAATCGAGCTTTTGCCTGCTGCTACCATTCCCTTTGGAAATATTTATCCATTGTCCGGTCCTGAGCTCAAGACTCTCAAAGAATATATTGATGAAAACCTGTCTAAGGGGTTCATACGCCCTTCGTCCTCTCCAGCCGGTGCACCCATCTTTTTCGTTAAAAAGAAGGATGGATCCCTCAGACCCTGCGTTGATTACCGTGAAATTAACAAGGTAACCATCAAGAACCACTACCCCCTACCATTAATTCCGGAGCTTCTCGAGAGAGTGCATCAGGCCTAGGTCTTTTCAAAATTGGACCTACGTGGGGCATACAATCTAGTCTGTATAAGACCTGGAGGCGGATGGAAAATACCATTTAGGTCTCGATATGGACATTTTGAGTATTTGGTCATGCCATTTGGACTTTGCAATGACCCAGCAACTTTTCAACACCTAGTAAATGATATTTTTAGAGACATTTTTGATCTTTTTGTCGTAATATATTTGGATGACATTCTGATTTTTTTCAAGCTCCATGGAAGAACATCAGCAACATGTCAAGACTGTCTTGCAGCCTTTGAGGGAACACCATCTGTACATCAAGCTGGGGAAATGCGAATTTCACAAGTCGGAGATCCAATTCTTAGGATATGTAATTTCTTCACAGGGTCTGAGTATGGATAACAGCAAGATCAAGGCGATTCAGGAGTGGCCAATCCCCAAGAACGTCAAGGAGGTCCAACGTTTCATAGGATTTGCTAACTTCTACAGACGTTTCATCAAGAACTTCTCTGACATCGTCTCGCCCATCACCCGGTTGGCACAGAAGAAGACAGCATTTTTTTCGTCCCCTCAAGCCCAAGAAGCATTCTCTCGGCTCAAGACCAAGTTCACGTCAGCACCAGTACTGATCCACCCTGACCCAGAACTTGCTTTCATTATTGAAGTAGATGCCTCAAACTGTGCCATCGGGGCTATACTGTCCCAGAGAACAGGTGAGAAGAATTTACTTCATCCTTGTGCTTTTCTTTCCAAGCGACTGTCTCCTGCTGAAAAGAACTACGATGTAGGAAATAAAGAATTACTGGCTATCATCTCCGCCTTCAAGGAGTGGAGACATCTTCTACAAGGAGCTTCACAGCCGATCGTTGTCCTCACGGATCACCGCAACCTTGACTTGATCAGGTCAGCAAGATGCTTGACCCCACGGAAGGCCCGCTGGAGTCTTTTCCTTAATCAATTTAATTTTACAATCTCTTATAGGCCAGTTTCTCACAATGGAAAAGCAGATGCCCTATGCCGGTTGTACTCCACTGACGCTGTTCCAGAAGCTCCACCTAAGACCATACTTTCTGATTGCAATTTTGTAGGTGTCATTCATAACCAAGATTTGCTGCAGGTCATCAAAGAAGCGTACAACTCTGATCTTTTCCTGTCTCGGCCATCTGATGAGGTAAGCCTTCTTTTTAGGAATGGAGTTTGGACCTGGGAATGGCGCCTCTACAGTCCTGAAGCCGTGAGGTTAAGAGTGTTGAGATTGGTTCATGACTCTAGGGTTGCAGGGCACAAAGGAATTCAGAAGAGTCAAGAATTCTTATCTTGCTTCTTCTGGTGGCCAGGTTTTCAGAAGGATGTTCAGAAGTATGTTTCATCTTGTGAGGTATGTGCCAAATTCAAGGTCCCACGTGCCTCCCCTACTGGTCTGTTACAACCTTTGCCGGTGCCGTCTCACCCGTGGGGATCCATTTCTATGGACTTTATTGTAGAACTGCCCCTTTCCGAGGGAAAGAGTACGATGTTGGTGGTGGTCGATCGCCTGACCAAGGCGGCCCATTTCATCCCTTGTTCCGGTTTACCCTCTGCGAAGGACACTGCTGACCTAATTATCCAGAACATCTTTTGTCTGCACTGGGTTCCGGATGAAGTTGTTTTGGACCGTGGAGTTCAATTTACTTCAAAGTTTTGTCAAAACTTTTGTTCGGCATTAGGCATAGAAGTTAACGTATCTTCTTCTTTCCACCCACAGTCCAACGGGTAGACAGAATGTACCAATCAAACACTGGAGCAATACCTTTGCTGCTACGTTTGCCATTTGGAAGATGATTGGGTAAGGCTACTCCCATTAGCTGAATTTTCTTATAACAACTCCCAGAGTGCCTCCACCAAGCAGTCTCCATTCTACGCTAACCTGGGATATCAACCTAGCATTCTTCCCAGATTGCCAATAGATACATCTTTACCAGCAGTTGCCGACAGGATCTCTTCACTTCAACAGAACCTTGAACTTCTGAAAGAGACTTTGTGTTCTGCACAAGATAGGTTCAAGAATGCAGCTGACAGATTTCGCAAACCAACACCAACATTTAAGGTAGGAGATTTAGTTTGGTTATCTACAAAGAATTTAAAGGTGAAGATCCCTTCCCCTAAGTTGGTACCAAAGTACATTGGTCCTTATAGGATCAGTGGTCTGGTAGGTGCTGTTGCATGTCACTTAAAACTCCCAAGAACAATGAAGATACATCCTGTCTTTCATACTTCCATACTAAAGGCTGTAGTACCAAATCCTTTTCCAGGACGTTTATCTCCTCCTCCCGATCCCGTTCTTGTGGATGGTCAAGAGCAGTTCATCGTTGAGAGGATTCTGGATTCAAGAATCTACAGAAATCGATTGCAGTATTTGATTAAATGGCAAGGCTATTCTTCAGAGGAGAATTCCTGGGAACCCGTGGATAATATTAACGCCTCCCGACTGATTGAGCAGTTCCATCAAAGGTACCCTGGCAAACCTGGTTTGGGGTCGTCCGGAGGCCGTTCTTGAGGTGGGAGTAATGTCAGTATCTAGCCCTGGAATCTGTTTCTCTTGCCCTTAGACTTGCCCTTAGTTAACATGGATCTTGATGTTTTACGTTGGCCATCTTGCTTCCTGCCAAAGCTGTATATAAAGCCAGCACCTGTTCTGTTTCATTGCTTGTGTATTATGTTTTGGTAACAAAGAGAAAAAGAGTTTGTAGCCAGCTCACCGGTAAATCACCGCAGGTGCACGGAACTCCGCTGCAGGGAGACGATCCAATCATCAGAGAAACAAAAAAGTTGAGTTCCAGCTCCTTAAAACATGACGTTTATTGTATCCAAATATAAAATCCAAATGTCCATGATGTGCAACCTCCCACCGGTAAGTGCCTGGGATGACAGAGATAAACGGCTACGCGTTTCGATCGGAGTGATCTTTATCAAAGCCATACCTGGATCAGGCAGCTTCTCCTACTTATAAGGAGGCTCACCCAACCAGATCATTCATTTAAGTCACATGGCAATTTGACAAGTCCTTTCATCTAAAATCATTGTTCTATATGTAACAACATAACAAAAACAAAGGATTAAAATCACATTCAGCAATAATGTAACATAACTTCATGTCTTTTATTCAATCCTGTTGGGACGCAGGTGTTCAATTGGAAAATCCAATATGCTTCTCGTGTGAGAAGCCGGCGTCTAATGTCACCACCCCGACTGGGGGTATTAACCCGTTCAATGCCCTGAACCTGAAGAGTGACAGTGCTGCGTGCATGGTGCATAACAAAATGTTTGGATGCTGCTGATATATTCCTGTTATTATTCTGAGTGTTACCTACAGGTCCTTCTCAAAAAATTAGCATATAGTGTTAAATTTCATTATTTACCATAATGTAATGATTACAATTAAACTTTCATATATTATAGATTCATTATCCACCAACTGAAATTTGTCAGGTCTTTTATTGTTTTAATACTGATGATTTTGGCATACAACTCCTGATAACCCAAAAAACCTGTCTCAATAAATTAGCATATTTCACCCATCCAATCAAATAAAAGTGTTTTTTAATAACAAACAAAAAAACCATCAAATAATAATGTTCAGTTATGCACTCAATACTTGGTTGGGAATCCTTTGGCAGAAATGACTGCTTCAATGCGGCGTGGCATGGAGGCAATCAGCCTGTGACACTGCTGAGATGTTATGGAGGCCCAGGATGCTTCAATAGCGGCCTTAAGCTCATCCAGAGTGTTGGGTCTTGCGTCTGTCAACTTTCTCTTCACAATATCCCACAGATTCTCTATGGGGTTCAGGTCAGGAGAGTTGGCAGGCCAATTGAGCACAGTAATACCATGGTCAGTAAACCATTTACCAGTGGTTTTGGCACTGTGAGCAGGTGCCAGGTCGTGCTGAAAAATGAAATCTTCATCTCCATAAAGCATTTCAGCCGATGGAAGCATGAAGTGCTCCAAAATCTCCTGATAGCTAGCTGCATTGACCCTGCCCTTGATGAAACACAGTGGACCAACACCAGCAGCTGACATGGCACCCCACACCATCACTGACTGTGGGTACTTGACACTGGACTTCAGGCATTTTGGCATTTCCTTCTCCCCAGTCTTCCTCCAGACTCTGGCACCTTGATTTCCGAATGACATGCAAAATTTGCTTTCATCAGAAAAAAGTACTTGGGACCACTTAGCAACAGTCCAGTGCTGCTTCTCTGTAGCCCAGGTCAGGCGCCTCTGCCGCTGTTTATGGTTCAAAAGTGGCTTTACCTGGGGAATGCGGCACCTGTAGCCCATTTTCTGCACACGCCTGTGCACGGTGGCTCTGGATGTTTCCACACCAGACTCAGTCCACTGCTTCCTCAGGTTCCCCAAGGTCTGGAATCGGTCCTTCTCCACAATCTTCCTCAGGGTCCAGTCTCCTCTTCTCGTTGTACAGCGTTTTCTGCCACATTGTTTCCTTCCAACAGACTTACCATTGAGGTGCCTTGATACAGCACTCTGGGAACAGCCTATTTGTTGAGAAATTTCTTTCTGGGTCTTACCCTCTTGCTTGAGGGTGTCAATGATGGCCTTCTTGACATCTGTCAGGTCGCTAGTCTTACCCATGATGGGGGTTTTGAGTAATGAACCAGGCAGGGAGTTTATAAAAGCCTCAGGTATCTTTTGCATGTGTTTAGAGTTAATTAGTTGATTCAGAAGATTAGGGTAATAGGTCGTTTAGAGAACCTTTTCTTGATATGCTAATTTATTGAGACAGGTTTTTTGGGTTATCAGGAGTTGTATGCCAAAATCATCAGTATTAAAACAATAAAAGACCTGACAAATTTCAGTTGGTGGATAATGAATCTATAATATATGAAAGTTTAATTGTAATCATTACATTATGGTAAATAATGAAATTTAACACTATATGCTAATTTTTTGAGAAGGACCTGTATGTCATATAAGTGTTCCCTGATGCGTGTTTTCAATTTTCTGGACGTGCAGCCCACATACGACAGGTTACACTCTATACATTTGATTTTGTATACCACATTGCAAGAATTACAATTGATGTACTGCTTTATATCAAATTTGATAGTTTCATCCGCATTATAAAATGTCTTTTCAATACTAGCGAATTTACATGTGCTACAATTTCGTGTACCACACCTGAAAAATCCTGGATAATTTAACCAGGTTCTGATGGATTTATTTTTGGAGCAGAACAAGCTAGGGGCTATTTTATTACCAATGGTCGGGGCTCTTCTCGACACCACATTAATGCCAGAATTTAGTATGTTATACAGCTGCGGATCTTCATATAAAATAGGTAAATATCTGTTGACAATATCTCTAATTCTAGCGAACTGCGGGCTATATTGAAAGCATATGTATGGCTTTTGTTCCATTTGTAAATTTCTATGTTTTTGTGCTGTAACTAGTTCTTTGCGATCTTTTCCTGCTACTATTTTTTTAGCCCGATTAATTGTCCATTGAGGGTATTGTCGATATGTTAATTTATTTGCTATTTGATCGATTTCACCCTTGAGATCTTTTTCTGAACTGCAATTCCTTTTAATCCTGGTGAACTCACCTACCGGAATTGATTTAATTGTATGCCTGCTATGGCTGCTTTTGGCATGCAGTATTGTGTTACCCCTAGCTTGTTCTGCTCCAAAAATAAATCCATCAGAACCTGGTTAAATTATCCAGGATTTTTCAGGTGTGGTACACGAAATTGTAGCACATGTAAATTCGCTAGTATTGAAAAGACATTTTATAATGCGGATGAAACTATCAAATTTGATATAAAGCAGTACATCAATTGTAATTCTTGCAATGTGGTATACAAAATCAAATGTATAGAGTGTAACCTGTCGTATGTGGGCTGCAAGTCCAGAAAATTGAAAACACGCATCAGGGAACACTTATATGACATAGGTAACACTCAGAATAATAACAGGAATATATCAGCAGCATCCAAACATTTTGTTATGCACCATGCACGCAGCACTGTCACTCTTCAGGTTCAGGGCATTGAACGGGTTAATACCCCCAGTCGGGGTGGTGACATTAGACGCCGGCTTCTCACACGAGAAGCATATTGGATTTTCCAATTGAACACCTGCGTCCCAACAGGATTGAATAAAAGACATGAAGTTATGTTACATTATTGCTGAATGTGATTTTAATCCTTTGTTTTTGTTATGTTGTTACATATAGAACAATGATTTTAGATGAAAGGACCTGTCAAATTGCCATGTGACTTAAATGAATGATCTGGTTGGGTGAGCCTCCTTATAAGTAGAAGAAGCTGCCTGATCCAGGTATGGCTTTGATAAAGATCACTCCGATCGAAACGCGTAGCCGTTTATCTCTGTCATCCCAGGCACTTACCGGTGGGAGGTTGCACACCATGGACATTTGGATTTTATATTTGGATACAATAAACGTCATGTTTTAAGGAGCTGGAACTCAACTTTTTTGTTTCTCTGATATTATGTTTTGGACCTTGTTCCTCTGCAGTCCCAAGCCTCGAATTACGATCCCTGTTGGTCCTTTCCTAACAGTGGAGTCCTCTGCCAACCTGCATGCCTGGATCCCTGCCTGCTGACCAAGTGATTGCTTAACACCTGACTTCAGAAACTTCTGCCTGACCACACCTGCGGTGAAGTAAGAACTCCAGCCAGCTAGTGTGTTTCCTCTTCTCTGCAAGAAACTGTGTCAGTGCTGGACATTCTTGTGCACTCATTGCTCAGTGACTTTGCATGCTGTGTCGCAGAGTATCAGCTCTGCTGTTACCGTTTATCGGATTCACTGAACATTTAACTGGACTTATATGCTATACTGCATTCAGATCACAAATTGAACAATATTGCTTGTTCAAACCTTTGTGTCTGTCTCTTTGACCTAGCCACTGGTGTCCAGTTGTATCCACTAGTATCGTGACACCGCCAGTTCACACCTGAACAGACATCTCAGCATGGAATCATCCCAGGACACTTCAGTGGACCATCGCCAAAACTCAGAGCTGTACTACTTGGCTGATTGCTTCTCCTGAACCAGACCCATAATAGTGTCCTCTGCCAACCTGACATGCTCTGGTTCATCATAGATAAGTCCTAGGGCCTCAAAGAACCTATCTACAGACATCCGTTCAGGAACAGTGGGGGGCAGCGAGAAAGCCCAAGATTGGGGACCCTCCCTAAGTAAGGAGATAATAATCCCTACCCGCTAAGTCTCATTCCCAGACGATCGAGGTCTAAGGGAAAGCAATAATTTGAAACTTTCCCTAAACATACAAAATGTATCTTTTTCACCAGAAAAGGTGTCCGGAAGCTTAACCAAAGGTTTGGGAGGGTGCAAAATAACATCTACTGACTCACCAGGTTGACTAACAGCATGGGGGGTGGTTCCCTGCATGGTCTTAACAGTTTCTGTAACAAGGGCCCGATGTTTCATTGAAAAATACCGCACCACATGTGTCTTGATCCACCAGGTTACAAAGCGGATCCATGACCAGAGAAAAAAAAATGCAAAAATCCCCCTTAAATGTGTGGCCAGCTATAATGTAATGTGCTTCTGCAGTGCACTATAATGAAACCTCCACCAGAGTGTGCTGGTGAGGGAAGAGAGGTTGCACAAACAGCATAACAACATTGAGCAGCAGCACAGGTGCCACAGGTAATGAAAGAGCAGTCAGACAAGCCGAATCCAAAACTAACAGCAAAACACGTAGTCAGGGACAAGCAAGAAGTCAGAGCCTACCCGGAACGTGGTAACCAAAACATGAGACATAAGAAGAAGTCAGGGTACAAGCCAGAGTCGAAGCCAGTCAGGGAGCGTGGTATCAGAGATGGAAAACAAGGGGCAAAGTCCAGAGATCAGGTCAAGTCATACACGGATACAGGCAGTCAGAGGCATTAGGAACACTAAGGTATACAGATCAGGGGCTCAAGCTAGGAAGCATGAACACTGGCCTGCAGGCTGCAGAGAACTGAAATAGCCCTGCCAACTTCAAAATGAGGCAGAGGGGATTAACTCCTGCATGACCAGTCCAGAGACAAGACAGCTGAAACAAACTCAGGACTGCATCATGACAAAACTTTTTCTCCTTATTGTATGTCCTATGATATTGCTAAACCACTTACTATATGAACAGTACTTATCCCATTCCCTAGTCTAATTCTCGGCTTAAACTGTGCTACTCACTTTATATATTAACACTTTACAGTACTTGCATTCTGCACATTACCATAACTAGTGTTGAGCGATACCTTCCGATATTCAAAGGTATCGGATGGTATCGGCCGATATCCAAAAAATATTGGATATTGCCGATACCGATACCCGATACCAATGCAAGTCAATGGGACACAAGTATCGGAAGCTATCCTGGATGGTTCCCAGGGTCTGGAGGAGAGGAATCTCTCCTTCAGGCCCTGGGATCCATATTCATGTAAAAAATAAAGAATAAAAATAAAAAATATGGATATACTCACCCCTCCGACGAACCCTGGCTGTCACCGCTGCGAGCGTCTGCCTCCGTTCCTAAGAATGCAGTGAGTGAAGGACCTTCGATGATGTCGCGGTCAGGTGAGCGGTCACCTGACCGCTCATGTGACCGTGACGTCATCAAAGGTCCTTCACTCTCTGCATTCTTAGGAACCGAGGCAGACGCTAGCAGCGCTGAGAGCTAGGGGCCGTCGGAGGGTGGGTATATCCATGTTTTTTATTTTTGTCTTTTATTTTTTACATGAATATGGATCCCAGGGCCTGAAGGAGAGTCTCCTCTCCTCCAGACCCTGGGAACCATACGCACCGCACACGCCGAAGATGACTGGGAACACTTCCGATTCCGATTTCCAATATCGCAAAAATATCGGAACTCGGTATCGGAATTCCGATACAGCGAATATCGGCCGATACCTGATATTTGCAGTATTGGAATGCTCAACACTAACCATAACACATTACATACGATGCACCTCACCATTCGTATTACATGTTAAACCACATGACACTATACACAGAGCTTGATTGTTGTCTTCAGGGATGGGAACGCAACAGAACAGTCCACCATTATTACATGTGTCAAAAATAAGCAACATGTGCATGAAACTCAGGATTGTCATTCACTTTGCTGGCATCAGAAAACCATAGTTGGTGTGAGGAAGCACAGGCTGGGCACTTTCCCACGGTCCCCTATGCAGAGAGAAGTACTCAGTACTTGCTTCCTGTAGTGGAGATATGCTCATTACTCTGCACATTATCCTGCTGAGTAATGTAAAGTTCAGTTTTAACTGTAGCTCTATTTCAGCTTCAGAAGTCAGGAGCTCACTGTTCAACTCAGAAGATCCCAAGACTAAGATGAAGTAAGCAGTGCTCTCCTGACATCTGCCTGCGATGTAGCTACAGATAATGCTGGACAGCACTCCACTAAGTAGGACATCAGCCAAAGCCATAAGCAACACATCCAGTTATTTGAAGTTCCATTAATTGCAGTGGTAATTGCACTACTCACTTCTGCTCTACCTTTCGGCTGTCTGGGAGCAGGCAACAATAGTGACTAGTGATGAGTAAACCCAAACTGTAATGTTTCGGTTTTGTATCATATTCTTACTGTACAGTACATCTGTGTTACTGTTCAAATTCGGCAGCCTAATAAAGCTTGATGAAAGGCTGCAGAGCAGCCAATAAACAAGCTTTAAGGCTGTGTGCACTTCTGGCCCCATCACGACCATGAGAAGTAATGGCATGGTTGTGATTGGCCGGCACACTTCGTGACCTGCCCTGACAGTGTAAAATAAATAACTAAATAAATAAATAAATCATTTTTAAAAATGGTATGCGGTCCCCCCTTTTATAGGCAGCCAAGGGAAAACAGACAGCTGTGAACTGTTCCTATTATGCTGGAAAGGGGCCAGCTCATCATTCCGGCTTACTTGCTGGCCTTGTGAGAAATGGTGTCTGTGACCTGAGGTAATGTTACTGATGTCACCTCAGTTCACAGCAGCCAGATCTTGTGAGTACAGCGGGAGACCCGGCAGTGTCTGCTGCTCCAATATATGGAGCTTTGTTTTCTTAAAAGAGTTTCATACACTGGCAGGGTCGCATTTGGCATTAGGCACTTGAGGGCATGTGCCTAGAGCAGGAGAATGCTGGGGGGGGGGGGGGGGGGGGCAGCACCTGAGCAAGGTTTTTTTTTACTTTTTTTCTTTTCTTGTCATTTAGTCGGGGGGGTCGCGGCCCACCCATCCACCTCAGTTTTCCTGCTCCCTGCTGTCACTGATCTCGGTACATCCTCCCTCCGTCCACTGTCCCTGTCCATCTCTCCTCCTCCCCAGCAGTGAGGGAGCTTCTGCTGCTGTGAAGAGGAATGTGCGCGTCTCAGGCTGCAGCCTCCCCTCTTCATGCCTATTTTAGTCACGTCTTCCTGGCTGCTAGTCAGCTCCTCAGTGACAAACTTTCCCTATATGGAGCCAGGTAAGAGGAAGGCGGGAGTGAGGGGCGCTAAATTTCCACTGTCCTCTCACACCCGAGCAGCTGTTTTCCCTGCTGTGTATGCCGGGGTGTTTATGGCTGCAGTCATGTAGTGTCCCATTCACTGTAGGACACGATGACAAGTGCATGGTAACACAAGCCGCACTCTCCAAATAAGCAAAAGACACATGACTACAAGAAATAGTTTGGAAGAAATGGCCGTGGCGTTTATTTTTGAGTAACCATAAATTAAAATTTTATTAAATCATAACTAGTGTTGAGCATTCCGATACCGCAAGTATCGGGTATCGGCCGATATTTGCGGTATCGGAATTCCGATACCGAATTCCGATACTTCCCGCGTATCGGATACCGGAATCGGAAGTTCCCAGAATTCAAACTGAACGCAGCAGCCAATGAGGAATGATTGGAAGTGTGGGCACATCCTGTTTAGCATGGTGGGCATGTAAGTACTGGCAAGGCTTGGATTGGCTGCTGAAATGATGTCACTCTGCACTATAAAAAACGCTGCCGCCATTTTGCGCTCACTCTGCTGTGATTTCAGTTAGGGACAGGACGCTGTGTTCTAACTGAGGGCCAGTCGAGCTAGCTAATTGCTTTATTTTCCTTTCCAAAGGCTAATTTAGCAAAACGCTGTGTGTTCTTCACTGTTCACCTTGCTCTTGCCTTGCAGCGCTGTTTTAACAGCGTTCTGCAAGGTCTCTGTGTGTGTGTGTGTGTGTGTGCAGCTCACTCTGTAGTCTGTGTGCAGCCATATACCCGGTTGTATTCAGTTCAGGGGGGGTTCACACTGCCTCACACAGTTGTCCTTTTTTGCTCTTAGTGCAGCCTGCTGCACATTTTTTCTCAAATTTCCTATTAGTGTTTTTCCACCAGTCTCCAGCTCTATTGTGGAAAAACACTACATAGGATAACCTAGAGGGGGTTTTTTGGGCCTTGCAGCGCCGTTTACGGCTGTCTGCACGATCTCCGTGTGAGCCCAGCTCGCCCTGTAGTCTGTGTGCAGCCATAGCCGGTTGGATTCAGCTCAGGGTTCGTTACTGGCTCATACCTTGAGAAAAATTTTACTTTTTTTCAAATAGTGCAGCCTGTTTAAAATTTGAAAAAAAAAAATTCCTATTAGTGTCTTTCCACTCGTATCCAGCTAAATAGTGGAAAAACACTATATAGGATAACCTAGAGGAGGGTTTTTTGGCCTTGCAGCGCCGTTTACGGCTGTCTGCACGGTCTCCGTGTGAGCCCAGCTCGCCCTGTAGTCTGTGTGCAGCCATAGCCGGTTGGATTCAGCTCAGGGTTCGTTACTGGCTCATACCTAGAGAAAAATTTTACTTTTTTTCAAATAGTGCAGCCTGTTTAAAATTTGAAAAACAAAAATTCCTATTAGTGTCTTTCCACTCGTATCCAGCTAAATAGTGGAAAAACACTATATAGGATAACCTAGAGGAGGGTTTTTTGGCCTTGCAGCGCCGTTTACGGCTGTCTGCACGGTCTCCGTGTGATTTAAACTAGCTCTGTAGCCCGATCTGCACCAAAAAAAAAGTTAAGTTCACCAAACACAACTTAACACTTGTGTAGGCCACATTTGAAAAATAATAAAGTTTAGTCCACAATTTACAACATTAGTGTTTCTTACACCTGTTAGGAGGAGCATTTCAGGAATAAGCACACTAAGGCCTTAGTACTTTTCTGCTTATCTTTATCTGTCAACCAAGATGAAGAGGGCAGGGAGTAAGGCACGTGGGCGTGGGCGCGGAGCAGGGAGAGGAGCAGGGAGAGGACGTGGTGATTCTGTGCCTGCTGCGGGCGCCGGTGACTCGTCGTCACTCAGTTTCAGCAGGGAACAGTCCTTCATGCGCAGCTTTGTCGGAGAGCACCGTGCACCGCTGCTACGTGAAGACCAAATTGAAGCCGTTGTCGGGTGGATGGCAGCTAACGCCTCGGCATCGACTTCAGTTAGTGCCACATCCTCTCAGGCACAGAGCACTGGAGAGCAGCCATCTGTCTCTTCACCACCTGCCAAATTGGCCAGGCAGTCAGAGAGCCCAGGACAGGAGCCGTCTCTACTTCTGTTCTCTGAATCTCTTGGCTTGGAAACAGGGGGCCAGCCAAGCAGCATTGGAGAAATGGAAGAAGAGGCAGTGTGCAGTGATGCCCAAAAGCTTTATCTCTCTGACTCTGAAGAGGCAGGTGGGCCAGTGCCTCCGGTGACCACAGCGCAGTACGCATCTGATGATGAAACTCAGGTGCCGCTTTCTGATGCGTACTGTGCTGCCGAGACTACCCAGGAGGAGCAGTTGGTGGCAGAGGGTAGTGGAGATGATGAGGTCCTTGACCCATCGTGGCGTGAGGAACAGGAAGGTGGTGGGAGCAGCTCTGAGGAAGAGCTTCCCCTTACGGGCCAAAGAGGGAGAGGGAGGGGGAAGACTGCGGAGCCTGTAGCCTCCACTTTGGCACCCGTTAGGAGCCTGTCTCTTTCCAAAGCCAAAAAGGGCGCTCCCAAGACTTGCAGTGCCTGGTCCTTTTTTGACACAGTTGCAGATGACATTTGTTTTGTCAAATGCAAGCTGTGTCATCAGAAAGTAAAAAGAGGTAAAAGTGTCAGCAACCTCAATACCACAAATATGTGGAAACATGTGCGGAACAGGCATGCGGTGGAGTTACAGAAACACAGTGAAGACGTAGGCCAACCAACAGCGGCAGCTACCACCTCTTCATCTCGTGTTGCCTCTTCCTCCACTGTTGTCCAGAGACCTAGTGTAATTCCACCCACAGCACCACCTTCCCAGTCATCCTCACACTCCCAGTCTACTCTACAGCCATCGGTAGTCCAGGCATGGGAGAAAAGGCGGGCATTCTCGGCCAACCACCCCCGAGCACAGGCTCTGAATGCAGGCATTGCCAAACTGTTGTCCCTGGAAATGCTCTTGTTCAGGCTGGTGGAGACTGACAGCTTCCGTGACTTGATGGCATTGGCAGTCCCACAGTACAAGGTGCCCAGCCGCTTTTACTTCAGCAGGCAGGCTGTCCCTGCCCTGCACAGGCATGTTGAGGCAAACATAAAACATGCGCTACTGAACGCCGTCAGTAGCAAGGTCCACCTCACCACCGATGCGTGGACCAGTCAGCATGGACAGGGGCGATATGTTTCCCTCACTGCCCATTGGGTTAATGTTGTTGAGCCAGGTACAGATCGTGCGAGTGGCGCAGGACGTGTCCTGCCCACTCCAAGGATTGCAGGAATCCAGTCTGTACGCATCGACTCCTCCTCTTACACCAGTTCCTCTGATTCCTCTCTGCAGGATCCGTCACAGTCCACCTCCACATGGACCCGTGAACGTTTACCTATGACCGACATGAGCACAGCCGTGGCCAAACGTCAGCAGGCCGTCTTGAAACTAGTTTCATTGGGGCATCGAAGCCACACAGCGCAGGAGCTCTGGAATGCCATCAAGCAGGAGAGCGATGTGTGGTTACTGCCAGCGAATCTCCAGCCAGGCATGGTAGTGTGTGACAATGGCCGAAATCTGGTGGCAGCTTTGGCCCTTGGCAACCTCACTCACATCCCATGTCTGGCACATGTGCTCAATTTGGTTGTGCAGAGTTTTCTGAGGGACTATCCGGATCTTGATGCTCTGCTGCACAAGGTCCGCCTAGAGTGTGCTCACTTGCGGCGTTCCAGCTTGGCCAGATCCCGCATTGCTGCTCTGCAGCGCCGATTCCGCCTTCCGGAACACCGCATCATATGTGACCTACCTACCCGGTGGAATTCCACGTTACATATGTTGGAGAAACGACCGCCGCATCGACCACATTCTCAACATGCCTGATTATTGGGTGTTCACCCTCCTCGATACTCGCTACCGGGACAACGTCCAAAACCTCATCCCTGCGTTGACCCGGGAGCGTAAATTGCGGGAGTACCACGACACACTGGTGAATTCCATCATCTTCTCCTGTCCAACTGAGAGGAGTGCTGCTAGTGCTTTACAAAGCAGCTCAGTGCGTCGAGGCAGTGGGGGAGGCTCTGCCCAAAGAGGGAGCAGAAGCAGTGCCTCTGCCCAAGGCAAGCCCAGTATGGCACAACTCTGGCACACTTTTGTGTGCCCGCCCCAAATGTCTACACCATCACCGGCGGCTCCAGTCAGCAGGAGGCAACGGTTCCGTCAGATGGTGACAGACTACATGGCTTGCCCTCTTACTGTACTCCCAGACGGCTCTTCCCCGTTCAAGTTTTGGGTCTCTAAGCTGGATACATGGCCAGAGCTAAGCCAGTATGCATTGGAGGTGCTGGCTTGCCCTGCGGCTAGTGTCTTATCGGAACGTGTCTTTAGTGCCGCTGGTGGTGTACTAACAGACCGTCGCATGCGACTATCCTCCGATAACGTTGACCGGCTTACTTTCCTGAAAATGAACCAGGCCTGGATCTCGCAGGAATTTGCCACTCCTCTGCCTGATTAAGTAATTGGGTGTCATCCAGGTCTCCTGCTGTGTTCATCTTTCTACCACCTGAACTGCTATTCCTGGGCTCCAACACCGCCAGTTGCGGCTCAGAAGTGCAGGCTGCACAGTAAAAACATACGACCCAGTGTTATTGGGTTTCAGTAACGTCAGCTGATCCCCAGCTGTGTAGCCGGCAATGTGTCCTGCGACCGCCACGCTGGCACAACAACCTAAATGTAAGGGAACCTGTCCCCCCCCCCCCGTCGTTTGTTACTGAAAGAGCCATCTTGTGCAGCAGTAATGCTGCACAAGGAAAAGGTAGCTCTTTTTTTAGCTCTTTGCACACGCAGAACTTAACACTTATAAAATGTGTTCACTGATACCGTTATACCGTCCCGGAGCTGGGACTTTCCTTCGTAATGTGACGCAGCACAGCCGTCATTCCTACCCCCTTGGTGCCATGCGCTGCCTCCTCAGCGTTGTTTTAAGCTGTCACGGAGCCTGCGCTGTTCTGTTATCCCTTGGGCATGCCCTATTTGCGCTGCCTGTCTTCTGACATAATTTGGTGTCAGGCTGGCTGCGCCTGTGCGGCCGCGCTGCCCGAGATCCCGCCTCGCAGTGTCTTCTGATTGAGTCACACTGCGGGCCTGGGATCCATGGGCATGCGCAGTGCATATCTTCCCCTCGGGCTCTCGCTCATTTCCCTCCGCCTTCTTTAGACTGTGCGCCGTCAGCTGATCCCTAATAGCATGCCACGGCCGTGACACCGCACAGTCTGAAGAAGAGGGAAGGAGGGGAGTGAGAGTCGAGGTTATGCACTGTGCATGCCCATGGTTCCAAGGCCCGCAGTGGGATTACGTTAGACGAGACTGCGAGGTGGGATCTGGAGCAGCGTGGACGCACAGGCACTGACAGCCTGACACCAAATTATGTCAGAAGACAGGCAGCGCTAATTGGGCATGGCCAAGGGCTAACAGAACAGCGCAGGCTCCGTGACAGCTTAAAACATTGCTGAGGAGGCAGCGCACGGCATCAAGGGGATAGGAATGACAGCTGTGCTGTGTCCCATTACGAAGGAAATTCGCACCTCCGGAACGGTTTAACGGTATAAAGGGACACATTTTTAGTGTTTACTTCGGTGTTTGCAAGGAGCATAATTAAAAGAGCAACCTTTTCCTTTTGCATCCTTAGTGCTGCACAAGATGGCTCTTTCAGCTACAAACGTCTTGGGGGGGGGGTTAAAGGTTCCCTTTCAACTTGCTCCAATCAGGCTTCGGCCTACACTCTGTTCCTCTGCTCCTCCTGCTGTCCCTGGGCTCTAACACCGCCAGTTGGTGCCTGGAAGTGCTGTGTGCACAGTCAACAGTCGCTCCTCTGTTATTGGGGTTCAGTAACGTCAGCTGATCCCCAGCTGTGTGTGCGGCAATACCTCCAATCTGCTCCTCCTGCTGTCCCTGGGCTCTAACACCGCCAGTTGGTGCCTGGAAGTGCTGTGTGCACAGTCAACAGTCGCTCCTCTGTTATTGGGGTTCAGTAACGTCAGCTGATCCCCAGCTGTGTGTGCGGCAATACCTCCAATCTGCTCCTCCTGCTGTCCCTGGGCTCTAACACCGCCAGTTGGTGCCTGGAAGTGCTGTGTGCACAGTCAACAGTCGCTCCTCTGTTATTGGGGTTCAGTAACGTCAGCTGATCCCCAGCTGTGTGTGCGGCAATACCTCCAATCTGCTCCTCCTGCTGTCCCTGGGCTCTAACACCGCCAGTTGGTGCCTGGAAGTGCTGTGTGCACAGTCAACAGTCGCTCCTCTGTTATTGGGGTTCAGTAACGTCAGCTGATCCCCAGCTGTGTGTGCGGCAATACCTCCAATCTGCTCCTCCTGCTGTCCCTGGGCTCTAACACCGCCAGTTGGTGCCTGGAAGTGCTGTGTGCACAGTCAACAGTCGCTCCTCTGTTATTGGGGTTCAGTAACGTCAGCTGATCCCCAGCTGTGTATCCGGCAACGTGTCATGCGACCGCCACGCTGGCACAACTAAAATGTAAGGGGACCTGTCCCCCCCCCTAGGCGTTTGTTACTGAAAGAGCCACCATGTGCAGCACTAATACTGCACAAGGGAAAGGTCGCTCTTGAAATTATGCTCCTTGCAAACGCTGAACTACACACTCATGTAATGTGTCCCCTCACACTGTCCAACCGTCCCGGAGGTGGGACTTTCCTTTGTAATGTGACGCAGCACAGCCGTCATTGCTACCCCCTTGGCACCGTGCGCTGCCTCCTTAGCGTTGTTTGATTCCGTCATGGACCCTGCGCTGTTATGTTATCCCTTGGCCATGCACAGTTTGCGCTGCCCGTCCTCTGACATCATTTGTTGTCGTCCTGGCTGCGCCTGTGCTTCCACGCGGCCCGAAATCACACCTCGCAGTGTCGTCTAATGTGATCCCACAGTGGGCCTGGTTTCCATGGCCATGCGCAGTGCATATACTAGCCTCTCACTCCCCTTCTTCACGCTTCTTCAGACTAGGCGGCGTCAGCTGATCCCTAATAGCATGCCACGGCCTTGACGCCGCACAGTCTGAAGAAGCAGGAAGGAGGTGAGTGAGAGGCGATGATATGCACTGCGCATGCCCATGGATCCCTGGCCCGCAGTGGGACTACATTAGATGACACTGCAAGGTTGGATCTCGGGCAGCTTGGACGCACAGGCACTGCCAGCCGGACACCTACATGATGTCAGAAGACGGGCACCGCTAACTGTGCATGGCCAAGGGATAACATTACAGCGCGGGCTCCGTGACAGAACCAAACAACGTTGAGGAGGTGGCGCCCGGCACCAAGGGGGTTGGAATGACGGCTGTGCTGTGTCACATTACAAAGGAAAGTCCCACTTCCGGGATGGTTTGACGGTGTGAGGGGACACATTATATGAGTGTGTACTTCAGCGTTTGCAAGGAGCATAATTTTCGGAGCCACGATTTTCCATGTGCAGTATTACTGCTGTACAAGATGGCTCTTTCAGCAACAAATGCCTGGGGGGGGGGTTAAAGGTTCCCTTTCAACTTGCTCCACTGCAGGCTTCGGCCTACACTCTGCTCCTCTTTGATTCCCTGGGTTTCAACACTGTCAGTTGCCACCTGGAAGTGTTGTCTACACAGAAAAAACACTAGGTGATGTGTCAGTGGGGTTCAGCACCGCCAGCTGTTCCCCTGCTGTGTAGTCGGCAACGTGTCCAGCACAAGCCACGCTGGCACAACAGAACAAAAGCTGCCACCAGTGCAGGCTTCGGCCTACACTCTGCTCCTCTCCTCCTCCTGCTGACCCTGGGCTCAAACACCGCTAGTTTTTGCCCGGAAGTGCTAGCTGCACAGAGAAAAACACCAGCCAATGTGTTAGTGGGGTTCAGCAACGCCAGCTGCTCCCCTGCTGTGTAGCCGGCAACGTGACCTGCAAACGCCACGCAGGCACATGAACTGAAATTAAAGGGAACCTGGCCCCACCCCCCCAGGTGTTTCTATGTATAACAGCCACCTAGTACAGCAGTACTGCTGCATTTGTACAAGGTGGCTGACTTTTTCTCCTTGCCCACGTGGAACTCAACACGTACAAAATGTGTCTCATTGAGACCATTCCACTGTCCCTGAGGTGTGACTTTCCTTTCTAATGATACGCAGCACCCCCCTTGGTAGCGTTTCCCGTCTTTTGTCATCATGGTTAGCTGGCTGCGCCTGTGCTTCCGCCCTGCTAGAAACAACGCCCCTCGTTGTCATATTTATTTTGTCAGCGAGGGTGTGGTTTATGGGCACGAGCAGTGCATATGTTCGCCTGTCTTAACTCATCTCCTTCCGCCTTCTTCAGACTGTGCGGCCTCCTGGCCGTGGTAGGCGATAAGGGATCAGCTGAGGCTGCCCAGTCTGGAGCAGGTGTAAGGACATGTGTGAGCGGCAAACCTATTTACTGCACAAGGCCACGAATTCCAGCCACGCAGTGTGATTTTTTGAAAACACACTGTGGGTCTGGGTTTCATGTCCATCGCTAACCGCAACGGCCGACATGAAATGAGGTCAGAAGACAGGAAGCGCTCACAGCGCATGGCCAAGGGATCACAATAGCGCAGACTCCTGTACAGCAAATAACAACGCTCAGGAATCTGCGCCCAGTACCTAGGTGCAAATTTTGACACCTGTGCTGCGTCTCCTTAAAAAGACAAGTCACGCCTCCACAACTGTTTGACAGTATAATGGGCTAAATAGTGTACGTGTTTTATTCAGCGTGTGCAAGGAGCAAACCAAATAGAGCAACCTTTTACTTGTGCAGCATTAATGCTGCACAAGGTGTGGCTCTTGTACCTTGCAACACCTGAGGGGGGTTAAAGGTAACCTTTGAAATTGGTTCAACTAGGCTTCGGCCTACACTCTGCTCCTCTCCTGCTGACCCTGGGCTCAAACACCGCTAGTTTTTGCCCGGAACTGCTAGCTGCACAGAGAAAAACACCAGTCAATGTGTTAGTGGGGTTCAGCACCGCCAGCTGTTCCCCTGCTGTGTAGTCGGCAACGTGTCCAGCACAAGCCACGCTGGCACAACTGACCAAAAGCTGCCACCAGTGCAGGCTTCGGCCTACACATTGCTCCTCTCCTCCTCCTGCTGACCCTGGCCTCTAACACCGCAAGTTTTTGCCCGGACATGCGAGCTGCACAGAGAAAAACACCAGTCAATGTGTCAGTGGGGTTCAGCAACGCCAGCTGTTCCCCTGCTGTGTAGCTTGCAACGTGACCTGCAAACGCCATGCAGGCACATGAACTGAAATTGAAGGGAGCCTGCCCCCCACCCCCAGGTGTTTCTATGTAAAACAGCCACCTTGTTTAGCAGTACTGCTGCATTTGTACAAGGTGGTTGACTTTTTCTCCTTGCCCACGTGGAACTCAACACGTACAAAATGTGTCTCATTGAGACCATTCCACTGTCCCTGAGGTGTGACTTTCCTTTCTAATGATACGCAGCACCACCCTTGGTAGCGTTGCCCGTCTTTTGACATCATTGGTTAGCTGGCTGCGCCTGTGCGTCTGCCCTGCTCGAAACAACGCCCCTCGGTGTCTTATTTTTTTGGACAGCGAGGGTGTGATTGATGGGCATGTGCAGTGCATATGTTTGCCTGTGTTCACTCATCTCCTTCCGCCTTCTTCAGACTGGGTGTCCTCATGGCCGCGGCAGGCGATAAGGGATCAGATGAGGCCGCCCAGTCTGAAGCAGGTGTAAGGACATGTGTGAGCGTCAAACATATTTACTGAACAAGGCCACGAATCCCAGCCACGCAGTGTGATTTTTTGAAAACACACTGTGGGTCTGGGATTCATGTCCATCGCTAACCGTAACGGCCGACATTAAATGAGGTCAGAAGACAGGAAGCGCTCACAGCGCATGGCCAAGGGATCACAATAGCGCAGACTCCTGTACAGCAAATAACAACGCTCAGGAATCTGCGCACAGCAGCTAGGTGTAAATTTTGACACCTGTGCTGCATCTCCTTAAAAAGACAAGTCACGCCTCCACTACTGTTTGACAGTATAATGGGCTAAATAGTGTACGTGTTTTATTCAGCGTGTGCAAGGAGCAAAATTAAATAGAGCAACCTTTGACTTGTGCATCATTAATGCTGTTCAAGGTGTGGCTCTTGTACCTTGCAACACCTGAGGGGGGGGTTAAAGGTAACCTTTGAAATTGGTTCAACTAGGCTTCGGCCTACACTCTGCTCCTCTACTCCTCCTGCTGACCCTGGGCTCAAACACCGCTAGTTTCTGCCCAGAACTGCTAGCTGCACAGAGAAAAACACCAGTCAATGTGTTCGTGGGGTTCAGCACCGCCAGCTGTTCCCCTGCTGTGTAGTTGGCATCGTGTCCAGCAGAAGCCACGCTGGCACAACCGACCAAAAGCTGCCACCAGTGCAGGCTTCGGCCTACACTCTGCTCCTCTCCTCCTCCTGCTGACCCCGGGCTCAAACACCGCCAGTTTCTGCCCGGACATGCTAGCTGCACAGAGAAAAACACCAGCCAATGTGTTAGTGGGGTTCAGCACCGCCAGCTGTTCCCCTGCTGTGTAGTCGGCATCGTGTCCAGCACAAGCCACGCTGGCACAACTGACCAAAAGCTGCCACCAGTGCAGGCTTCGGCCTACACTTTGCTCCTCTCCTCCTCCTGCTGACCCTGGGCTCAAACAACGCCAGTTTCTGCCCGGACATGCTAGCTGCACAGAGAAAAACACCAGCCAATGTGTTAGTGGGGTTCAGCACCGCCAGCTGTTCCCCTGCTGTGTAGTCGGCATCGTGTCCAGCACAAGCCACGCTGGCACAACTGACCAAAAGCTGCCACCAGTGCAGGCTTCGGCCTACACTTTGCTCCTCTCCTCCTCCTGCTGACCCTGGGCTCAAACAACGCCAGTTTCTGCCCGGACATGCTAGCTGCACAGAGGAAAACACCAGCCAATGTGTTAGTGGGGTTCAGCACCGCCAGCTGTTCCCCTGCTGTGTACCTGGCAACGTGTCCTGCAAACGCCACGCAGGCACATGAACTGAAATTGAAGGGAGCCTGCCCCCCACCCCCCCAGGTGTTTCTATGTATAACAGCCACCTTGTACAGCAGTACTGCTGCATTTGTACAAGGTGGCTGACTTTTTCTCCTTGCACACGTGGAACTCAACAAGTACAAAATGTGTCTCATTACAGACCATTACAATGTCCCTGAGGTGTGACTTTCCTTTTTAATGACACGCAGCACCCCCATTGTTAGCGCTGCCCGTCTCCTGACATCATTGGTTGGCTGGCTGTGCCTGTGCGTCCCCCCTGCCCGACACAACGCCCCCCGTTGTCTCATATATTTTGACTGCGAGGGTGTGATTGATGGGCACGAGCAGTGCATATGTTCCCCTGTCTTCACTCCCCTCCTTCCGCCTTCTTCTGACTGTGCGGCCTCATGGCCGCGGCATGCGATAAGGGATCAGCTGAGGCCGCCCAGTCTGAAGCAGGTGTAAGGACATGTGTGAGCGGCGAACATATTTACTGCACAAGGCCACGAATCCCAGCACCGCAGTGTGACTTTAGGAAAAGCCACTGTGGGTCTGGGATTTATGGCCATCGTTAACCGCACCGGCCAACATGAAATGAGGTCATGAGACGGCCTGCACTAACAGGGTATTGCCAAGGGATAACACAAGAGCGCAGTTTCCTGTACTGCAAATAACAACGGTAAGGAATCTGCGCCCAGCACCTAGGTGTAAATTTGTACACCTGTGCTGCGTCTCCTTAAAAAGACTAGTAGTCACGCCTCCACTACTGTTTGACAGTATAATGGGCTAAATAGTGTACGTGTTTTATTCAGCGTGTGCAAGGAGCAAAATTAAATAGAGCAACCTTTGACTTGTGCATCATTAATGCTGTTCAAGGTGTGGCTCTTGTACCTTGCAACACCTGAGGGGGGGGTTAAAGGTAACCTTTGAAATTGGTTCAACTAGGCTTCGGCCTACACTCTGCTCCTCTCCTCCTCCTGCTGACCCTGGGCTCAAACACCGCTAGTTTTTGCCCGAAACTGCTAGCTGCACAGAGAAAAACACCAGTCAATGTGTTAGTGGGGTTCAGCAACGCCAGCTGTTCCCCTGCTGTGTAGTCGGCAACGTTTCCAGCACAAGCCACGCTGGCACAACAGAACAAAAGCTGCCACCAGTGCAGGCTTCGGCCTACACTTTGCTCCTCTCCTCCCCCTGCTGACCCTGGGCTCAAACAACGCCTGTTTCTGCCCGGACATGCTAGCTGCACAGAGAAAAACACCAGCCAATGTGTTAGTGGGGTTCAAACAACGCCTGTATCTGCCCGGACATGCTAGCTGCACAGAGAAAAACACCAGCCAATGTGTTAGTGGGGTTCAGCACCGCCAGCACCGACTGCTGTGTAGTCGGCAACGTGTCCAGCACAAGCCACGCTGGCACAACCGACCAAAAGCTGCCACCAGTGCAGGCTTCGGCCTACACTTTGCTCCTCTCCTCCTCCTGCTGACCCTGGGCTCAAACAACGCCAGTTTCTGCCCGGACATGCTAGCTGCACAGAGAAAAACACCAGCCAATGTGTTAGTGGGGTTCAGCACCGCCAGCTGTTCCCCTGCTGTGTAGCTGGCAACGTGTCCTGCAAACGCCACGCAGGCACATGAACTGAAATTGAAGGGAGCCTGCCCCCCACCCCCAGGTGTTTCTATGTATAACAGCCACCTTGTACAGCAATACTGCTGCATTTGTACAAGGTGGCTGACTTTTTGTCCTTGCCCACGTGGAACTCAAAACGTACAAAATGTGTCTCATTGAGACCATTCCACTGTCCATGATGTGTGACTTTCCTTTCTAATGATACGCAGCACCCCCCTTGGTAGCGCTTCCCGTCTTCTGACATCATTGGTTGGCTTGTTGCGCCTGTGCGTCCGCCCTGCCTGAAACAATGCTCCTCGTTGTCTTATTTTGACTGCGAGGGTGTGATTGATGGGCACGAGCAGTGCATATCTTCACCTGTCTTAACTCATCTCCTTCCGCCTTCTTCAGACTGTGCAGCCTCATGGCCGCGGCATGCGAGAAGGGATCAGCAGAGGCCGCCCAGTCTGAAGCAGGTGTAAGGACGTGTGTGAGCGGCCAAAATATTTACTGCTCAAGGCCACGAATCACAGCACCGCAGTGTGACTTTATGAAAAGGCACTGTGGGTCTGGGATTTATGGCCATCGTTAACCGCACCGGCCAACATGAAATGAGGTCATAAGACGGGCAGCTCTAACAGGGCATTGCCAAGGGATAACACAAGAGCGCAGACTCCTGTACAGCAAATAACAACGCTCAGGAAGCTGCGCCAAGCACCAAGGCGTTATTTGGGACACCTGTGCTGCGTCTCCTTAAAATGCCAAGTCACGCATCCACTACGGTTTTACTGTAGAATGGGCTAAATTGTGTACTTCTTTCATTCAGCGTGTGCAAGTAGACAAATTAATAGAGCAACCTTTCACTTGTGCAGCATTAATACTGCACAAGGTGTGTCTCTTGTACTTTGTAACACCTGAGGGGGGGTTAAAGGTTTCCTTTGAAATTGGTTCAAATAGGCTTCGGCCTACATTCTGCTCCTCTCCTCCTCCTCCTGCTTCAACACGGGCTCTAACATCGCTAGTTTTTGACCGCAAGTGCTAGCTGCACAGAGAAAAACACGCCATTGTGTTAGTGGGGTTCAGCAACGCCAGCTGTTCCCCCACTGTGTAGCCGGCAAAGTGTCCTGCAAACGCAACGCAGACACAAAGCTGCCTCCAGTGCAGGCTTCGGCCTACACTCTGCTCCCCCTGCTTACCCTTAGCTCCAACACCGCTAGTTGGGGCTCTAGGAAGACAATCTTTAATAGGCAACCCATCTGGGTTCCAGCACCGCCAGCTGGTTCTCGGCAGTGTTCTTGTCACAGGTACTCCCTCGTGCCAAGCCTGGTTTCAGCACCGTCAGCTGTTTCCGGGTTGTGTCAAGCTCACTGAGACGCCTATGCTTGCCCCGTCGTGGTGCGGTCGGGTTAGCCAACTCCAGGGTGCCTCCAGTTTAGGAGCTTCCTATGTGGGCTGCGTGAACTGGTAGTCAAGGCTGGTTCTGTAGTGCCAGTAGGCCCAGCTCCCCCTGTAGGACTGTTGGGGTTCGGTAACTGCGGCTGCCTCGCGGCCTAGCTGTTCTCTCCTCTCCTGTGGGCCTTGGGGTCCACCACCTGGTTCCAGCACCGTCAGCTGGTTCCAGGCCGAGCCTTTGGCTTAGGTGCCTCCTCCTGGGTATCCGAGTTCCGCCAACGTCAGGCGGTCCTTGGTAGTGCTTTTAAGCGCGGGCACCTACAGCTTAGTAACCGGGTTCCAGCACCGCCAGCTAGTCCTCGGTCGTGCCATTGGCTCTTGCACACTGGGGCAACGCATCTGGGTTCCAGCACCGCCAGCTGGTTCTCGGCAGTGTTCTTGTCACAGGTACTCCCTCGTGCCAAGCCTGGTTTCAGCACCGTCAGCTGTTTCCGGGTTGTGTCAAGCTCACTGAGACGCCTATGCTTGCCCCGTCGTGGTGCGGTCGGGTTAGCCAACTCCAGGGTGCCTCCAGTTTAGGAGCTTCCTATGTGGGCTGCGTGAACTGGTAGTCAAGGCTGGTTCTGTAGTGCCAGTAGGCCCAGCTCCCCTTGTAGGACTGTTGGGGTTCGGTAACTGCGGCTGCCTCGCGGCCTAGCTGTTCTCTCCTCTCCTGTGGGCCTTGGGGTCCACCACCTGGTTCCAGCACCGTCAGCTGGTTCCAGGCCGAGCCTTTGGCTTAGGTGCCTCCTCCTGGGTATCCGAGTTCCGCCAACGTCAGGTGGTCCTTGGTAGTGCTTTTAAGCGCGGGCACCTACAGCTTAGTAACCGGGTTCCAGCACCGCCAGCTGGTCCTCGGTCGTGCCATTGGCTCTTGCACACTGGGGCAACGCATCTGGGTTCCAGCAACGCCAGCTGGTTCTCGGCAGTGTTTTTGACACAGGTACTCCCTCGTGCCAAGCCTGGTTTCAGCACCGTCAGCTGTTTCCGGGTTGTGTCAAGCTCACTGAGACGCCTATGCTTGCCCCGTCGTGGTGCGGTCGGGTTAGCCAACTCCAGGGTGCCTCCAGTTTAGGAGCTTCCTATGTGGGCTGCGTGAACTGGTAGTCAAGGCTGGTTCTGTAGTGCCAGTAGGCCCAGCTCCCCTTGTAGGACTGTTGGGGTTCGGTAACTGCGGCTGCCTCGCGGCCTAGCTGTTCTCTCCTCTCCTGTGGGCCTTGGGGTCCACCACCTGGTTCCAGCACCGTCAGCTGGTTCCGGGCCGAGCCTTTGGCTTAGGTGCCTCCTCCTGGGTATCCGAGTTCCGCCAACGTCAGGCGGTCCTTGGTAGTGCTTTTAAGCGCGGGCACCTACAGCTTAGTAACCGGGTTCCAGCACCGCCAGCTGGTCCTCGGTCGTGCCATTGGCTCTTGCACACTGGGGCAACGCATCTGGGTTCCAGCACCGCCAGCTGGTTCTCGGCAGTGTTCTTGTCACAGGTACTCCCTCGTGCCAAGCCTGGTTTCAGCACCGTCAGCTGTTTCCGGGTTGTGTCAAGCTCACTGAGACGCCTATGCTTGCCCCGTCGTGGTGCGGTCGGGTTAGCCAACTCCAGGGTGCCTCCAGTTTAGGAGCTTCCTATGTGGGCTGCGTGAACTGGTAGTCAAGGCTGGTTCTGTAGTGCCAGTAGGCCCAGCTCCCCCTGTAGGACTGTTGGGGTTCGGTAACTGCGGCTGCCTCGTGGCCTAGCTGTTCTCTCCTCTCCTGTGGGCCTTGGGGTCCACCACCTTGTTCCAGCACTGTCAGCTGGTTCCGGGCCGAGCCTTTGGCTTAGGTGCCTCCTCCTGGGTATCCGAGTTCCGCCAACGTCAGGCGGTCCTTGGTAGTGCTTTTAAGCGCGGGCACCTACAGCTTAGTAACCGGGTTCCAGCACCGTCAGCTGGTCCTCGGTCGTGCCATTGGCTCTTGCACACTGGGGCAACGCATCTGGGTTCCAGCACCGCCAGCTGGTTCTCGGCAGTGTTTTTGTCACAGGTACTCCCTCGTGCCAAACCTGGTTTCAGCACCGTCAGCTGTTTCCGGGGTGTGTCAAACTCGCTGAGACGCCTATGTTTGCCCCGTCGTGTTGCAGTCGGGTTAGCCAACTCCAGGGTGCCTCCAGTTTAGGAGCTTCCTATGTGGGCTGCGTGAACTGGTAGTCAAGGCTGGTTCTGTAGTGCCAGTAGGCCCAGCTCCCCCTGTAGGACTGTTGGGGTTCGGTAACTGCGGCTGCCTCGTGGCCTAGCTGTTCTCTCCTCTCCTGTGGGCCTTGGGGTCCACCACCTTGTTCCAGCACCGTCAGCTGGTTCCGGGCCGAGCCTTTGGCTTAGATGCCTCCTCCTGGGTATCCGAGTTCCGCCAACGTCAGGCGGTCCTTGGTAGTGCTTTTAAGCGCGGGCACCTACAGCTTAGTAACCGGGTTCCAGCACCGTCAGCTGGTCCTCGGTCGTGCCATTGGCTCTTGCACACTGGGGCAACGCATCTGGGTTCCAGCACCGCCAGCTGGTTCTCGGCAGTGTTTTTGTCACAGGTACTCCCTCGTGCCAAACCTGGTTTCAGCACCGTCAGCTGTTTCCGGGGTGTGTCAAACTCGCTGAGACGCCTATGTTTGCCCCGTCGTGTTGCAGTCAGGTTAGCCAACTCCAGGGTGCCTCCAGTTTAGGAGCTTCCTATGTGGGCTGTGTGAACTGGTAGTCAAGGCTGGTTCTGTAGTGCCAGTAGGCCCAGCTCCCCCTGTAGGACTGTTGGGGTTCGGTAACTGCGGCTGCCTCGCGGCCTAGCTGTTCTCTCCTCTCCTGTGGGCCTTCGGATCCACCACCTGGTTCCAGCACCGTCAGCTGGTTCTCGGCAGTGTCTTTTGCTCTTGTACCTTCTGCTCCCCATCCTGGTTCCAGTACCGTCAGCTGGTTCCGGGCAGAGCCTTTGGCTTAGGTGCCTCCTTCTGGGTATCCAAGTTCCACCAACGTCAGGTGGTCCTTGGTAGTGCTTTCAGGCACGGGTACCTCCTGCTTAGTAACCGGGTTCCAGTAACGTCAGCTGGTCCTCGGTAGTTCCATTGGCTCTTGGACCTTCGGCTACCCATCCGGGTTCCAGTACCGTCAGCTGGTTCTCGGCAGTGTCTTTTGCTCTTGTACCTTCTGCTCCCCATCCTGGTTCCAGTAACGTCAGCTGGTTCCGGGCAGAGCCTTTGGCTTAGGTGCCTCCTTCTGGGTATCCGAGTTCCGCCAACGCCAGGCGGTCCTTGGTAGTGCTTTTTAGCACGGGTACCTCCTGCTTAGTAACCGGGTTCCAGTAACATCAGCTGGTCCTCGGTAGTTCCATAGGCTCTTGAACCTTCGGGTAGCCATCCGAGTTCCAGTTCCATCAGCTGGTTCTTGGCATTTTCTCAGCCTTCTTGTACCTTCTGCTACATTTCCAAGTTTAAGACCCTAAAGTCGACGACCCGGAAGACCACCCCGATGACGACGACCCGGAAGACCACCCCGATGACGACGGCGGAGACGACGACGGCGGAGACGACGACGGCTGAGACGACGACGGCGGAGATGACGACACTGGAGACGACGACCCTGGAGACGACGACATGGAAGACCGAGAAGCAGAAGAACAAGAGGCTGCAGAACAAAGAGCAGAAGAACATTAAGCATAAGACTTAATATCAGAGCAAAAGATATTATCTAAATTATATGCAGAAGAAGACTAAGCAGTGTATGGGGGTGAGTCCGTTCCTCCTCGTGGTGCCCCTGGATAAAGCCTGATGCTGCAGGCAAACTGAACGCGGACAAATGTAACTTTTCTGACTGGCAGAACGGAAGGTGTAATCTTCCAACTTTTATAGATAACAACTACGGGAATGCCTGTCACAAATGAGAATATGATGAAGAAGTAGAATAGGAAGAATAATAACAGTGGAATAAAAAGAATATGTAGAATAGGAAGAATAATAATAGTTGAATAAAATGAATATGAAGAATGTAATAAAAAAAAAATAGGTAGAAGATGAAGAAGAAGATGAATAAGGCGAAGAAGAAGTTGATGTCAAAGATGCTGATGATGATGAAGATGAAAGTGTGGGAAAAGTAAAAAAAAAAACGAAAAAAAAGAAGGGGAAGGGCGTGGAATAGTGAAACATCAATATCTGACAAAATAAAAAAAAATTTACATACTCAATATCTTTTTCACTCCGAACGTCTTTAAAAAAAAAAAAACATGCTATTCTATTTGATTGGGCTAAACCTCATTGCCTTTAATGTCTCCGCCACCTCCCACAATACATCCTACATTATTCTTAGTTGTTTTCCTTGATGTAGAATGAACCTACAAGGAAAGAAAGGGTTTATTTTAATTCCGATATTTTGGTCCCATTGACTTGCATTGGGATCGGGTATCGGTATCGGCGATATCCGATATTTTTTGAATATCGGCCGATCCCAACCGATACCGATACTTTCCGATATCGGAAGGTATCGCTCAACACTAATCATAACCAATAAATCCTTCTCTTTAAAAGTTTCCATAAACTGAAGTAAAATCACCATAACACGTCCAAATCCACCCGGAAACCGGGCGATTTTCTCACAAAATAAACAACATGACATAAAGTATAACAAGAAAATGGGAGGGGGAGTGAGATCTTGAATATTCTTGAGTAGTGTTGAGCATTCCGATACCGCAAGTATCGGGTATCGGCCGATACTTGCGGTATCGGAATTCCGATACCGAGATCCGATATTTTTGTGGTATCGGGTATCGGTATCGGAGGTGTAAAATAAAGAATTAAAATAAAAAATATTGTTATATTCACCTCTCCGGCGGCCCCTGGAACATCACCGCGAGTCACCGGCGTCCGGCAGGCTTCTTTGTTCAAAATGAGCGCCTTTAGGACCTGCGGAATGACGTCGCGGCTTGTGATTGGTCGCGTGCCGCCCATGTGACCGCCGCGCGACCAATCAGAAGCTGCGACGTCATTCCTCAGATAAATTCCTAGAATGAGCGCCTTTAGGACCTCTGGAATGACGTCGCGGCTTCTGATTGGTCGCGTGGCAGTCACATGGGCGGCACGCGACCAATCAGAAGCCGCGACGTCATTCCGCAGGTCCTAAAGGCGCTCATTTTGAACAAAGAAGCCTGCCGGACGCCGGTTCCTCGCGGTGATGTTCCAGGGGCCGCCGGAGAGGTGAATATAACAATATTTTTTATTTTAATTCTTTATTTTACACATTAATATGGATCCCAGGGCCTGAAGGAGAGTTTCCTCTCCTTCAGACCCTGGGATCCATCAGGATACCTTCCGATACTTGGTGTCCCATTGACTTGTATTGGTATCGGATATCGGTATCGGTGATATCCGATACTTTTCGGGTATCGGCAGATACTATCCGATACCGATACTTTCAAGTATCGGACGGTATCGCTCAATACTATTCTTGAGGTAACTGATGAAACCGCTGCAAAACAGCTGATTTTATAGATGAAATTATTCCCTCTCAGCTCCTGTCAACCAATAAAAATTCACAAAAAAAGCGGGAAGCCAAACCAGGGAAAACCAGTTCAAACCTGCTCGTGCATAGCACAGCTTCCCAAATGTTTATTAACCCTTTCAAGAACCATCAAAAACAAACAGAAAAAAACATAAACCATAGTTAAAATTATGGGGGCTGTGTTATCATGCGACCCCCCCTTGATTACACTAAAGGGGAGGGCGTTCAGGAGACGAGCTCTGCCCCCACTGTCACTCAGTAACCGGTGAGGAGGAGATACTGAATATTTCATGAGGTGTGGGGAAACCTGTGGAAACTTTCCACCCACAGGCTACACTGAGGAGATGGGTGCTGCTGCCAGACATGGTGGCTTCTCTGGTGACTGGATGTGGCATTTAGGGTATGTTTCCATGGAGCGTATTCCTTCAGTATTTGCTGCGGTTTGGATGCTGTGCACAGCCTCAGGGCTCGTTTCCATTTGCGAGAAACACGTTTGTGTCTCGCATGTGAAAACCAAGCTCTTGCACCGACACTTTGGAGCGGAGCGTGCAGCTCCATGTATTGGTATGCGGCCGCACGCTCCGCTGAGTGCCAGCGCCAGAGCTTTGTTTTCACATGCGAGACACGGACGTGTTTCTCGCAAATGGAAATGAGCCCTCAGTGTCCAATCCGCAGTATCCGGATGTTACAGCATAGTGGAGAGGATTTTATGAAATCTCATCTCTACTATCCATGCAGGGACGCCTCCGGCAAACCTGCGTATACGCACATGCGGCGCATCTTTATAGACCGTAGCATGTCTATTTATTTATCTTGCGGAGACGCTCAGTCTCTGTGAGATAAATTACACAGTCTATGTATAGGATGTGATGATTCCACATATGTTCATTGAACACATGCGGAATGACCACACGTACCAAAAAAGGCAGCGCTTTGGGTGGGACCGGGTATCAGTCCAAAGCGCGGCAAATACACCCCGTGGACTCATACCCTTATATTTCTATAATAATCTACTAACATTGTCACAGAATTAACCATTAATCTTCTCTTTCCACTATATATTATTATATTATTGAAGCGCCCCCATGGGGCCGTGGGGTACTCGGTACCAGGTCCTTCGGTTCACAGGGGGATGTCACGGTGGCTGACCCAGTCCATAGCCCTGGGACATCCGTGTAAAAGGGAAAGGTCTTTAAAGGGATTAAGTTTGTGTTTGTGACGCCACCTGTGGTATTCGGTCAGGATGACCGACGCTGCTTTAAGGGGTCCGCTGGCGTGATGTTATGGCAGCTAGATGGTATACCTTCCCACAGGTGAAGTGTATCCCCAGGGCTTCCCGGTGTGTAGATGGTAAATGATAAATGGAACAGTGAAGAACGAGGACACAAGGTTGCAGCCTCTTTACCATTACTGAAGACTTCAGCATCCACAGTCCAGAGCACCAGATCACAGGGCAGGCAGAGTCCGGCTGGTTTGGAGGCAAGTCCCCTTGTCCAGGTAGAAATCAGTAGCCTTCCCTTGTGCTGCAGTGTTGTAGTTCCTTACTGCCTAAGGCTTCACATAAGGTCCTCACAGATGTAATGTCTTTCTCTCTGTCCCCCATATAGGATACGACAAACCCGTATGACTGGTGGCTAGAGGCTGTTTATAGTGACTCTAGCATGCCTCGGCCTCCAAAGTTTGCCACCAAGCCTCCTGGGTGTAGGGCGGACAGGTAAAATGAAATTAGCTGTCCTGCCGGTCTCTGGAGCAAGGCATAAAGGTTGTTACTCCCTCGGTGTTCTGGCTACTGGGCCTCTGCGCCTCAGAAGGAGGCAGCCTGGGTAGGGCTGGTCCCCTTCTGGTATCCACTCCTTTGCTACGACTTCCTTCACACTCGCTGCAATACAGTTCTGCCTTCTGTGTGTCTCTTTCTAGGAGCTGCACCTCTGAGGGCATGCACAGCTCTGTGTCCTTCTCCCTCGTTCTCTGACAGGATCCCACCCCTGTCAGGGACCAACTAACTGAGCAGAGCTCAGCCAGCAATGGACTAACTTTCCCTACAGGCGACCAGTTTTACCTATGTGGGGAGTGACCTAATAAATAGGAGCAAGAGCTCCCCCTGGTGGCCTGGAGTGTGAAATGTGTTGCATGTTTGTGATACCTGGATGCAGTTATCCTTCTTTGCCTCCAAAGCATTACTCTCCCAGAGAGGAAAACAATGCCACTGCGACGGCCAGGAACCTGGGGCGCTGCATTATATTATATTATAGATTACTGTGCTAATGTTTTAGGCCAGAGAGAGAGACTCTGCAAAGTAAGAATGCTGTCATGAATATAGAAGTATTAGGGTATATCTCCACTTTCCAGCTTGGCAGTGCTTTGGACAGGTTGGACGCCTGTCCCTTTCAAAGCGTTGCAAAATGAATGAATGAAAGAAAAATCTAAAACGGATTAATATCTGATGTGGCCACTCTTTGTAATTAAAAAAGTATATAAGGATCAGTTTTTCTAGGTATACTTGCAAGGGCGGACTTATAATTGGAGCAACTTTGTGCAGTCACAGGGGCTCAAGAGGTAAAGGGGACCATCTCTACCACCAAAGCAGGTGGAATTGTGCATTATGATGAGTTTTTGGTTTCAAGGTGCCCATATATTGTTGTTGCACAGGGGTCCTCACAGTTTGTGAGGGAACGCGGCAGGGAGATTTCAAACATCTTTGGAGAACTTACCACAGATCTGCTGTGGATGTAGGCTGTACAAACCCTTCTGTCTCTATGTAATCCATACAGACTCAATGAAAATGAGATCAGGGTTCTGTGGGGCTCATATAATCACTTGTATGACTCCATGTTCTTCTTTAGGTTCGGGGTCACACTTATGAGTGTGATGCGAGAAACTCGCGCAAGTCTCTCTCAAACACCCGGCACTTCCTGCCGGAACTCAGACCGGAGTGTGCGGCTGCATAGAAATACATACTTCTCGCATCACACTCGCAAGTGTGACCCCGGCCTTACACTGAAGATAGTTCTTAACGACATTGGTTGTATGTTTGATGTTGTCCTGCTGCAGAATAAATTTGGAGCCAATCAGAAGCCTCCCTGATAGCATTGCTTGATGAATACGTATCTGCTTTCATAAGATAAGTATCTCCCCACAGGCCAAGATGCTGAGTAATGTATAGGGTTGTCGAGAAATGTGTAAGGCACCCTTCATATGTCCTGATATTTCTGGTACTGGAAAAACAGCATTGGTGTGATCGGTGTCAGCGCGCCATCCGTATGACCACGTAACACCATGACGTGTGGCATGTGTATGTCCATGTGCACCATCAATGTGACAAGTACTGGACTAGAATGAAGAATACAAATGACATGTTTAGGTGTTAAATCTGCAAAGATAAAGTTAGATTCATCCATAGATAGACTGTAAAAAATGAAGACAAGCACTCTTTAAAAAAAAAAATGAAAGGCTCACACTTAGAGCTGAAAGCCCACATGGGCTATTAACTCCTTCATGACCAGAGCTTTTTTCGTTTTTGAGTTTTTGTTTTTTGCTCCCCTTCTTCCCATAACCATATTTTTTTTATTTTTTGATCAATATGGCCATTTGAGGGCTTATTTTTTGCGGGGCGAGTAATACTTTTGAACGACACCATTGGTTTTAGCATAAAGTGTACTGGAAAACGGGAAAAAAGTTAAAAGTGCAGTGAAATTGCAAAAAAAGCTGAATCCCACACTTTTTTTTTTCACCATGTTCACTAAATGGTTAGGGATGAGCTAGCAAAGTGCAGGGACAGGTAGTGATGGCTACTTGCGAACATGTGTGACACTTGCGGTTTTGCACTTGCGGTGAGACAAAAAAAACTGCTAGCAGCGTTTTTTCATGTTGCTGCAAGTACCACATTTGCCGGATCGCGGCAAAACTGCAAGTGCCGCACATGTCCGCAAGTCTCATAGGGAATGAATGAGGCCGAAAGCAGTGTTGCCGTAAGAGATCCGTTAAGCGGCAGATGCGTAAAAACTGCCGGATCTGCCGCAAATGGCAAAAATTGCTGATGTAAATGTAGCTGTGTCTGCAGTGTCTGCATTAGTCATACCTATGGGGGAGGCAACACTTAAAGTGCCTAGGGTGGCATAAACTCTAAATACGAAGATGGAGATCATCATATGACCTACATATGTGTTACAGCAGACCAGTGTGGATTATTATTATTTTTTTAATAAATTGGTGAAAGAGGAAAATTGTCACGGAGTGATTTTTTTTCAAATAAAGGACTTTAATGTGTGTGTTTCTTTCTTTTGAATATGGGTTTGTAATGGCAATGTATGGCAGTTTCCTTTCCATTAATAACTCCTGAGCTTAATGCCAGCAAACGTTACACAGCAAACATCAACATCAAAACCATTATCCCGATTACCATTGCACCAAGAAGAGCTGAGGCTAAGGCCGACGTCACACAGGCGACTTAAATGGACGAGTGCAATGCGATAAAAAATCGCATTGCACTTTGACCAATGTTACACTATGGGGCAGCTCCCAGCAGCCGAATTTTTGTCGGCCGTTTTCCTCGGTCCCAGACAATCGCAGCACGCTGCGAATGTCACGGACACCCGGCCGATTCTCGGCTCACTCGCACCCATATAAGCCTATGGGTGCGAGTGAGACAGCGTACATCACTCGGATATCATCCGAGTGCTGTGCGCTAAACGCGGACCCCGGCAATGGAGGAGATGGAGAAATTAGTTTCTCCGCCTCCTCCATAGCTGTGCTCCGAGCCACTGTGCGAGAGGCTCGGTGCACAGATGCATGACACTCGGCTCCTGCTCGCAGCAGAGCAGGAGCCGAGGGTCATTAGCTCTCGCATCGGATGCAATAGGCTAGTGTGACACCGGCCTAAGTGTTGAATTAGTGCATTCAACCTTAGATGTTTATTAAAAGAGGGGGGGACCTCACATTATTTTTTTTAGGGTCCCCTTTTTTATAATCAGCAAAGGCAAAACAAACAAATGGAGCTGATATTAATAGTCTAGAAAAGTCCATGGATATAGACCCCTTGTCAGCATAAGACCAGTTCATAGCTGTCTGCTTTTCCTTGGCTGGTTATTAAAAATATATAGGACCCCACATTGTTTTTTTCATTCATTCATTTATTTATTTATTAGCAAGTACAGTAAAATATTAATGTAAGACATTGCTCCTCTCCTTAATTTCATCTGTGCGCCATCCGTGTGTCATCAGTGTGTCATCTGTGCGCCATCTGTGTGTTGTCCGTGTTCAAGATTGCAAAGTATAAGAAACGCTTTGTAATAACTTTTATCTATCTATGAAAAACACCAATAACACTGATGGTAAGAACAGACAAACAGATGCACAATACTGATGACACCGGAACCATTATTTTCCATACATGTTTAATCACAGATGTCTGTATGAGGCCTAAAAAAGATACTAAAGTTTTTCAATACATATGAAAGCAAAATGCTACCATTAAATTACAAAATTACAACTCATCCTGGGAAAAACATCCCTCGTACACATCTACAGTCCATCCTTAACTGTGCTACCCGACTAATTCATCTCTCTCCTCGCTACTCCTCAGCTTCTCCCCTCTGCAAATCTCTTCACTGGCTCTAATTCCTTCAGGGTATTCAGGTCAAATAACTAATACTTTGATTCAAGTATGCACTAGCGTGTTTTCACTGCTACGCGATACGTTTTGTACATTTATGCAGTATTTCTCTGGCTAACACAGGACCCTGCGTTAATTTGTATATACTTTTGTTTCATTGTATATTTATTTTGTATTTGTTGTACACACTGTCTGTTATGTTTTTTATGCTTTTTTATGTTTCTTATGTACATATATCTTTTCACACGTTGTAGTGACTGATGAAAGCTCTATGTGAGCTGAAACATTACTGAAGTTGAGTGCGAGACTTTTATATTGATTGCTGATGGTTTGGGAACCTAGTCTCTGCACCACATATATAGCAGTGCACACGGTGTTTATTTAAATAACTAATACTGACCTACAAAGCCATCCATAACCTGTCTCCTCCATATATCTCTGAACTAATCTCCCGATATCTTCACTCACGTAATCTCCTGTCCTCCCAAGACCTCCTTCTCTCCTCCACACTTATTCGCTCCTCACCTAATCACCTCCAAGACTTCTCCCGAATATCCCCCATCCTCTGAAATTCTGTGCCCCAACACGTCCGACTATCAACCACATTCGGATCCTTCAAACGGAAACTGAATACCCACCTCTTCAAGAAAGCTTACAGCCTGCAATGACCCCGCTGCCTCCTCACCACTACTGGAGCCACCGCCACACCAACACCAGAGCTGCTACAACCCCCCAACCTGCTGTTTCCTTCCCCACTAGGGTTGAGCGACTTTTGTTTTTATAGGATCAGGTCGGATTTCACGAAACCCGACTTTTTCAAAAGTCGGGTCGAGTGAAATCGGCCGATCCTATAGAAAAGTCGGGGTCGGGGTCAGCCGAAACACAAAACCCAATGCAGTGCATTGGGTTTCTAATAGTTCCCAGGGTCTGAAGGAGAGGAAACTCTCCTTCAGGCCCTGCGATCCATATTAATGTGTAAAATAAAGAATAAAAAAAAAAAATATTGCTATACTCACCATCGGACGCGCCCTGGTTGTAACCGGGAGCCTTCCTTCCTAAGAATCAGCGCATGAAGGACCTTTCGATGACGTCGCGGCTTGTGATTGGTCGCGTGAGCGGTCACATGGGCGTCACGCGACCAATCACAAGCCGCGATGTCATCGAAAGGTCCTTCAAGCGCTGATTCTTAGGAAGGAAAGCTGTGGGTTAGAAGCAGGGCACGTCCGAGGGTGAGTATATACCTATTAGGAATATACTCACCCTCGGACGCGCCCTGGTTCTAACCCGCAGCCTTCCTTCCTAAGAATCAGCGCTTGAAGGACCTTTCGATGACGTCGCGGCTTGTGATTGGCCACGTGACGCCCATGTGACCGTTCACGCGACCAATCACAAGCCGCGACGTCATCGAAAGGTCCTTCAGGCACTCATTCTTAGAAAGGAAGGCTCCCGGTTACAACCAGGGCGCGTCCGAGGGTGAGTATAGCAATATTTTTTTTTTTTATTCTTTATTTTACACTTAAATCTGAATTCCGATACCGATTCCCGATATCTTAAACATATCGGGAATCGGTATCGGAATTCCGATTCCAGATCAGAAGATCGCCGACCTCATGGCCGACCCCACACAGGGGTCGAGTCGGGTTTCATGAAACCCGAATTTGCCAAAAGTCGGCGACTAGGGTTGAGCGAAACGGGTCGTTCATTTTCAAAAGTCGCCGACTTTTGGCAAAGTCGGGTTTCATGAAACCCGATTCGACCCCTGTGCGTGGTCGGCCATGCGGTACGCGACTTTCGCGCCAAAGTCGCGTTTCAATGACGCGAAAAGCTTCATTTCTCAGCCAATGAAGGTGAACGCAGAGTGTGGGCAGCGTGATGACATAGGTCCTGGTCCCCACCATCTTAGAGAAGGGCATTGCAGTGATTGGCTTGCTGTCTGCGGCGTCACAGGGGCAATAAAGGGGCGTTCCCGCCGACCGCCATCTTACTGCTGCTGATCTGAGCTTAGGGAGAGGTTGCTGCTGCTTCGTCAGAAGCAGGGATAGTGTTAGGCAGGGTCCATTAACCCCCAAACCGCTTGTGCTGTAGCGATTTCCACTGTCCAATACCACCTGCGGTGTGCAGGGACAGTGGAAGCTACATTTTTTTTTTTTTCTCAGCGCTGTAGCTCATTGGGCTGCCCTAGAAGGCTCCCTGATAGATGCATTGCTGTGTGTACGCCGCTGTGCAAACCAACTGCTTTTTTCAAAGCACAAATCCTGTTGTTCCTTCCGTTCTGCACAGCTATCTTGTTTGTTTGTCCACACTTTTTATTTAATTTGTGCAGCAGTCCACTCCTTATTGCTGCCTGCCATACCTGGCTGAGATTACTGCAGGGAGATAGTAATTGTAGGACAGTCCCTGTTTTTTTTTTTTTTTTGTGGGAGATTAAGATTGGCATTTCTGCTAGAGTGCCATCCCTGTGTGTGCCATCTCTCACTCAGTGGGCCATAGAAAGGCTATTTATTTTTTTGCTTGATTTGGGTTCTAAAATCTACCTGAAAAAATCACTACATCAATCAGTGGGAGATAAATATTGGCCTCTTGGCTTGTGTGCCACTCCTGACTCCTGTGTGTGCCATCTCTCACTCAGTGGGCCATAGAAAGCCTATTTATTTTTTTGCTTGATTTGGGTTCTAAAATCTACCTGAAAAAATCACTACATCAATCAGTGGGAGATAAATATTGGCCTCTGGGCTTGTGTGCCACTCCTGACTCCTGTGTGTGCCATATCTCACTCAGCGGGCCATAGAAAGCCTATTTATTTTTTTGCTTGATTTGGGTTCTAAAATCTACCTGAAAAAATCACTACATCAATCAGTGAGAGATAAATATTGGCCTCTGGGCTTGTGTGCCACTCCTGACTCCTGTGTGTGCCATCTCTCACTCAGTGGGCCATAGAAAGCCTATTTATTTTTTTGCTTGATTTGGGTTCCAAAATCTACCTGAAAAAATCACTACATCAATCAGTGGGAGAAAAATATTGGCCTCTGGGCTTGTGTGCCACTCCTGACTCCTGTGTGCGTCATCTCTCACTCAGTGGGCCATAGAAAGCCTTTTTTTGTTTTATTTGTTTTCTAAATTCTCCCAGAAAAAATCATTTTATTTTATTTGGTTTCTAAATTCTTCCTGAAAAAATCATTTTATTCTATTTTGTTTCTAAAGTCTCCCTGAAAAAAAAAAAAAATAAATAAAACAGTGGGAGATTAATATTGCCCTTTCTGCTTGTGTGCCAGTCTTGACTCCTGGGTGTGCTGTCATGATCCCAATGGCAGGGGATCACAAAAAGGACAAGCACAGATACAAACAAGCTCTAGGGCGATGGAACCTGAGCTGACCGCGACCCTGAACCTAACACACAAATAAAAGTAGCCGGGGAACGTGCCTACGATGATCCTAGACGTCTCGCTCCAGCCGAAGATCTAACTTCCCCTATCAGAAGAAACACAGACCTCTCTTGCCTCCAGAGAAATACCCCACAGCAAATAGCAGCCCCCCACATATAATGACAGTGAAATGAGAGGAAAGCACATACGTAGTATGAAAACAGTTTCAGCAAAATGAGGCCCGCTAAAGCTAGATAGCAGAGGATACAAAAGTGAACTGCGCGGTCAGCGAAAAACCCTTCAAAAAACCATCCTGAAATTACTTGAACTCATGTGCCAACTCATGGTACATGAAAAGCAATTTCAGCCCACTAGAGCAACCAGCAGCAGAGAATCACATATCTGCAGGCTGGACTAAAAACCAAATTAAGCAAAACACAAAACAGGAAAATCCAAACTTAGCTTGTCCAGAAGGTTCTAGGAGCAGGGAGCAGAGGTAACAAGACACACTGGATACATTGATAACCGGTGAGGAAATGCCAGCAAAGCCAGGTTAAATAGGAAACTCCCATATGCTGATGGAACAGGTGGAACCCAGAAACCCAGGAAAGACAAGTCACCCAGTACCATCAGGAACCACCAGAGGGAGCCCAAAAACAGAACTCACAACAGTACCCCCCCCTTGAGGAGGGGTCACCGAACCCTCACGAGAACCACCAGGGCGACCAGGATGAGCCCTATGAAAAGCGCGAACCAAATCATCAGCATGAACATCCGAGGCAACCACCCAAGAATTATCCTCCTGACCATAACCCTTCCACTTGACCAAATACTGGAGTTTCCGTCTGGAAACACGAGAATCCAAGATCTTCTCCACAACATACTCCAATTCTCCCTCCACCAGCACTGGAGCAGGAGGCTCAAGAGAAGGAACAACAGGTACCTCATACTTCCGCAACAACGACCGATGAAACACATTATGAATAGCAAACGATGCCGGGAGATCCAAACGAAACGACACAGGGTTAAGAATTTCCAAGATCCTATAAGGACCGATGAACCGAGGCTTGAACTTAGGAGAAGAGACCTTCATAGGAACAAAACGAGAAGACAACCACACCAAGTCACCAACAAGAAGTCGAGGACCCACGCGGCGACGGCGATTAGCAAACTGCTGAGCCTTCTCCTGGGACAACTTCAAATTGTCCACCACATGACTCCAAATCCGATGCAACCTATCCACCACCATGTCCACTCCAGGACAATCAGAAGGTTCCACCTGACCAGAGGAAAAACGAGGATGAAACCCCGAATTACAAAAGAAAGGAGAAACCAAGGTAGCAGAACTAGCCCGATTATTAAGCGCAAACTCGACCAGCGGCAAAAAGGTAACCCAGTCATCCTGATCAGCAGAAACAAAACACCTTAAATAAGTTTCCAAGGTCTGATTAGTTCGTTCAGTCTGGCCATTCGTCTGAGGATGGAATGCAGACGAAAAGGACAAATCAATGCCCATCTTAGCACAGAAAGTCCGCCAAAATCTAGACACAAACTGGGATCCCCTGTCAGAAACGATGTTCTCAGGAATCCCATGCAAACGAACCACATTCTGAAAAAACAGAGGGACCAACTCAGAGGAGGAAGGCAACTTAGGCAAGGGTACCAGATGAACCATTTTAGAAAAGCGATCACACACAACCCAGATGACGGACATTTTTTGAGAGACAGGGAGATCCGAAATAAAGTCCATGGAAATGTGCGTCCAAGGCCTCTTCGGGATAGGCAAAGGTGACAACAATCCACTGGCCCGAGAACAGCAAGGCTTAGCCCGAGCACAAACCTCACAAGACTGCACAAACGAACGCACATCCCTCGACAAGGAAGGCCACCAAAAAGACCTGGCCACCAAGTCTCTAGTACCAAATATTCCAGGATGACCTGCCAACGCAGAAGAATGGACCTCGGAGATGACTCTACTGGTCCAATTATCCGGAACAAACAGTCTCTCAGGCGGACAACGATCAGGTTTAGCCACCTGAAACTCCTGCAAAGCACGTCGCAAGTCTGGGGAGACAGCAGACAAAATCACCCCATCCCTAAGGATACCAGAGGGCTCAGAATTTCCAAGGGAGTCAGGCACAAAACTCCTAGAAAGAGCATCCGCCTTCACATTCTTTGAACCTGGCAGGTATGAAACCACAAAATTGAAACGAGAGAAAAACAGTGACCAACGAGCCTGTCTAGGATTCAGACGCCTGGCAGACTCAAGGTAAATCAAATTTTTGTGATCAGTCAAGACCACCACACGATGTCTAGCACCCTCTAGCCAATGACGCCACTCCTCAAATGCCCACTTCATGGCCAAAAGTTCCCGATTACCAACATCATAATTCCGCTCAGCCGGCGAAAACTTTCTAGAAAAAAACGCGCATGGCTTCATCACTGAGCCATCGGAGCTTCTCTGTGACAAAACCGCCCCCGCTCCAATCTCGGAAGCATCAACCTCAACCTGAAAAGGGAGCGAAACATCTGGCTGACGCAACACAGGAGCAGAAGAAAACCGGCGCTTAAGTTCCTGAAAGGCCTCCACAGCCGCAGGAGACCAATTAGCAACATCAGCACCCTTCTTAGTCAAATCCGTCAAAGGCTTAACAACACTAGAAAAATTAGTTATAAAACGACGATAGAAATTAGGAAAGCCCAAGAACTTCTGTAGACTCTTAAGAGATGTAGGCTGCGTCCAGTCACAAATAGCCTGAACCTTGACGGGATCCATCTCAATAGTAGAAGGGGAAAAAATATATCCCAAGAAAGAAATCTTCTGGACTCCAAAGAGACACTTTGAGCCTTTTACAAACAAGGAATTGGCCCACAGGACCTGAAACACCTTCCTGACCTGCTGAACATGAGACTCCCAGTCATCAGAAAAAACCAAAATATCATCCAAATACACAATCATAAATTTATCCAGATATTCACGGAAAATATCGTGCATAAAGGACTGGAAGACTGAAGGAGCATTAGAAAGTCCAAAAGGCATTACCAAATACTCAAAATGGCCCTCAGGCGTATTAAATGCGGTTTTCCACTCATCACCTTGCTTTATTCGTATAAGATTATACGCACCCCGAAGATCAATCTTACTGAACCATTTAGCCCCCTTAATGCGAGCAAACAAATCAGTCAACAATGGCAAAGGATACTGATATTTTACGGTAATCTTATTCAAAAGACGATAATCTATACAAGGCCTCAAGGAACCATCTTTCTTGGCCACGAAAAAAAAACCTGCTCCCAAAGGGGACGAAGATGGACGGATATGTCCCTTTTCCAAGGACTCCTTAACATATTCCCGCATAGCAGTATGCTCTGGCACTGACAGATTGAACAAACGACCTTTAGGAAATTTACTGCCCGGAATTAAATTTATAGCACAATCGCAATCCCTGTGAGGAGGAAGCGAACTGAGCTTAGGCTCCTCAAAAACATCCCGATAGTCAGACAAAAACACAGGAATCTCAGAAGGAGTAGATGAAGCGATAGAAATCGGAGGTGCATCATCATGAACCCCCTGACAACCCCAGCTTAACACAGACACTGATTTCCAGTCAAGGACTGGATTATGAGTTTGTAACCATGGCAGACCAAGTACTAGAACATCATGCAAATTATACAGTACCAGGAAGCGAATCACCTCCTGATGAACGGGAGTCATACGCATGGTCACTTGTGTCCAGTACTGAGGTTTATTCATAGCCAAAGGTGTAGAGTCAATTCCCTTCAAAGGAATAGGGACTTCCAGAGGCTCCAGACTAAACCCACAGCGATTGGCAAATGACCAATCCATAAGACTCAGGGCAGCGCCTTAATCCACATAGGCATCGACGGAAATGGATGATAATGAACAAATCAGAGTCACAGACAGAATGAACTTAGACTGTAAAGTACTAATGGCAACAGACTTATCAACCTTTTTTGTGCGTTTAGAGCATGCTGATATAACATGAGCTGAATCACCACAATAAAAGCACAACCCTTTTTTCCGCCTATACTTTTGCCGTTCACTTCTGGACTGAATTCTATCACATTGCATTATCTCAGGTGACGGTTCAGACGACACCGCCAAATGATGCACAGGTTTGCGCTCCCGTAAACGCCGATCAATCTGAACAGCCATAGTCATAGACTCATTCAGACCAGCAGGCGCAGGGAACCCCACCATAACATCTTTAATGGCCTCAGAAAGGCCATCTCTAAACTTTGCAGCCAGAGCGCACTCATTCCACTGAGTAAGTACCGACCACTTCCGAAATTTTTGACAATAAATTTCTGCTTCATCTTGCCCCTGAGAGAGGGCCAACAAAGCTTTTTCAGCCTGAATCTCTTGGTTAGGTTCCTCATAGAGCAAACCCAATGCCAGAAAAAACGCATCTGCATTAAGCAACGCAGGGTCCCCTGGTGCCAATGCAAATGCCCAATCCTGAGGGTCACCCCGCAGGAAAGATATAATTATCTTGACTTGCTGAGCAGGGTCTCCAGAGGAGCGAGATTTCAAAGAAAGAAACAACTTGCAATTGTTCCTAAAATTCAGAAAACGAGATCTATCTCCAGAAAAAAACTCTGGGACAGGAATTCTAGGTTCAGACATAGGAGCATGTACAACAAAATCCTGTATATTTTGAACCTTAGTGGCAAGATTATTCAGGCTGGAAGCCAAACTCTGGACGTCCATGATAAACAGCTGAGATCAGAGCCATTCAAAGATTAAGAGGAGGAGGAAGTAGCCAGGCTGCAATAAGGCTAGGCAGCAAACTATGAGGGGAAAAAAAAAAAAAAAAAAAAAAACTTCCTCAGACTACTTATCCTCCTACTTCAGCCAATACAATTAACACTTTGTGGGCCGGTTATACTGTCATGATCCCAATGGCAGGGGATCACAAAAAGGACAAGCACAGATACAAACAAGCTCTAGGGCGATGGAACCTGAGCTGACCGCGACCCTGAACCTAACACACAAATAAAAGTAGCCGGGGAACGTGCCTACGATGATCCTAGACGTCTCGCTCCAGCCGAAGATCTAACTTCCCCTATCAGAAGAAACACAGACCTCTCTTGCCTCCAGAGAAATACCCCACAGCAAATAGCAGCCCCCCACATATAATGACGGTGAAATGAGAGGAAAGCACATACGTAGTATGAAAACAGTTTCAGCAAAATGAGGCCCGCTAAAGCTAGATAGCAGAGGATACAAAAGTGAACTGCGCGGTCAGCGAAAAACCCTTCAAAAAACCATCCTGAAATTACTTGAACTCATGTGCCAACTCATGGTACATGAAAAGCAATTTCAGCCCACTAGAGCAACCAGCAGCAGAGAATCACATATCTGCAGGCTGGACTAAAAACCAAATTAAGCAAAACACAAAACAGGAAAATCCAAACTTAGCTTGTCCAGAAGGTTCTAGGAGCAGGGAGCAGAGGTAACAAGACACACTGGATACATTGATAACCGGCGAGGAAATGCCAGCAAAGCCAGGTTAAATAGGAAACTCCCATATGCTGATGGAACAGGTGGAACCCAGAAACCCAGGAAAGACAAGTCACCCAGTACCATCAGTAACCACCAGAGGGAGCCCAAAAACAGAACTCACAACAGTGTGCCATCTCTCTCTCTCTCTCTCAAATTGTGGGCCATAGAAAGCCTATTTTTTTTTTTTGCTTGATTTGGGTTCCAAAATCTACCTGAAAAAATCACTACATCAATCAGCGGGAGAAAAATATTGGCCTCTGGGCTTGTGTGCCACTCCTGACTCCTGTGTGTGCCATCTCTCACTCAGTGGGCCATAGAAAGCCTTTTTTTGTTTTTTTATTTGGTTTCTAAATTGTCCCTGAAAAAATCATTTTATTTTATTTGGTTTCTAAATTCTTCCTTTTAAAATTATTTTATTTTATTTTGTTTATAAAGTCTCCCTGAAAAAAAAATAAATAAATAAAACAGTGGGAGATTAATATTGACATTTGTGCTTGAGTGACAGTCCTGCGTGTGTGGCATCTCTGTGATTTGGTGCCACAGAAAACAGAGTGTGTAACATTGTGCCTGATTTTCCTTGTGGTCTCACCAATCTGTAAAGGGATATTGAAATCATACTGAAGTTATAGTTCACCGTGTAAGTTGTTTGACAGCAACAAATAAAGTTACTTTGGTTACGTTTTTAAAACAATGAGGAAGTCTGGTGCAAGAGGTCGTGGCCGTGGGCGTTCATTGTCAGCTAGTAATGATGGTAGTGGTAGGGGAGCATCAGGTGGTCGTGGGAAAAAAAATATTCCACCTAAGTCTGGAGCTGTGGAGCCAGGTTCATCGTCTGGCTACACAAGGCCTCGAACGCTCTCTTTTCTGGGAGTAGGAAAACCGCTTTTAAAGCCGGAGCAGCAACAGCAAGTTTTGGCTTACCTTGCAGACTCAGCCTCTAGCTCTTTTGCCTCCTCTTCTGAAACTGGTAAATGTAAAAGCAGCGCATCGCTTGTGGATGTTCACGGTCAGGGACAAGTCGCTTCCTTGTCCTCTTCAGCAAAAACAACAACAAGAGAGAAGGATGCAGCAGGCGACACAACGGGTTACTCCATGGAGCTCTTTACACATACCGTCCCTGGCTTAGAAAGTGAAACACTTAACAGGCCATGCCCATTAAAAGTAGATTCTGACATGGAGTGCACTGATGCACAGCCACAGCCAGACTACTATGCTGGTCCTTTGACTCAGACCACAACATTGCCCTCTCAGGGTACTGATCCACAATCAGACCCTGATGAGACTATGTTGCCCCGTCACGAACGCTATACCACCGACCGACACGGTGACACAGACGAAGTTGCACACGAGCTAGAAGAGGAGGTAATAGATGACCCAGTTGTTGACCCCGATTGGCAGCCATTGGGGGAACAGGGTGCAGGCGGTAGTAGTTCAGAAGCGGAGGTGGAGGAGGGGCCGCAGCAGGCATCAACATCGCAACAGGTTCCATCTGCCGGGCCCGTATCTGGCCCAAAACGCGTGTCAAAGCCAAAACCTGTTGGAGGACAGCGTGGCCATCCGGTTAAAGCTCATTCTGCAATCCCTGAAAAGGGATCCGATGCTAGGAAGAGTGCAGTCTGGCATTTTTTTAAACAACATCCAATTGATCAGCGCATAGTCATCTGTCAAAAATGTTCAACTAGCTTAAGCAGAGGTCAGAATCTGAAAAGTCTCAATACAAGTTGCATGCATAGACATTTAACCACCATGCATTTTCAAGCCTGGACTAACTACCAAACGTCCATTAAGGTTGTAGCACCCTCGGCCAATGAAGCTAGTCAGCAACGCAACATCCCTTCCGTCACTGTAAGGCCAGAATTTTCCGCACCACCGGCAGTATCTGTGCAGGTTTCTTTGCCAGCCAAAAGCAGTCAGGGTCAGGGAATCACCAGTTTTGTAGGAGGAAATATTGCATCTAGGGCACCGGCGGAAACAATACCGTCTCCAACCGTCTCTCAGTCTGCCATGTCCACCGGCACACCCGCAAGTTCCACGATCTCCAGCTCTCCAGTCCAGCTCACCCTACATGAGACTCTGGTTAGAAAAAGGAAGTATTTATCCTCGCATCCATGTACACAGGGTTTTAACGCCCACATAGCTAGACTAATCTCGTTAGAGATGATGCCCTACCGGTTAGTTGAAAGTGAAGCTTTCAAAGCCCTGATGGAGTACGCTGAACCACGCTACGAGCTACCCAGTCGACACTTTTTTTTCCAGAAAAGCCATCCCAGCCCTGCACCAGCATGTTAAACAGCGCATCGTCCATGCACTCAGGCAATCTGTGAGTACAAAGGTGCACCTGGCTACAGATGCATGGACCAGTAGGCATGGCCAGGGACGTTACGTGTCCATCACGGCACACTAAGTGAATGTGGTGGATGCAGGGTCCACAGGGGACATCAATTTCGGGACAGTTGTGCCTAGCCCACGGTCTAGGAAACAGTTGGCTGTAGGCGTTCGCACCCCCTCCTCCTCCTCCTCGTCCTCCTGCAGAATCGACAGCTCTTCCACTGACCGCAGTCGGCCAACCACTCCATCGGCAGCTGACACTGTTGCACACCAGTTGTCCCATTATGGGCCAGCTACTGGCAGGCGTCAGCAGGCTGTATTGGTTATGAAGTGTTTGGGTGACAACAGACACACCGCGGAAGTTCTGTCCGAGTTCTTGTAACAAGAAACGCAGTCATGGCTGGGCACAGTAGATCTTGAGGCAGGCAAGGTAGTGAGTGATAACGGAAGGAATTTCATGGCTGCCATCTCCCTTTCCCAACTGAAACACATTCCTTGCCTGGCTCACACCTTAAACCTGGTGGTGCAGTGCTTATTGAAAACTTATCCTGGGTTCTCCGACCTGCTCCTCAAAGTGCGTGGACTTTGCTCACATATCCGACGTTCGCCTGTACACTCCAGCCGTATGCAGACCTATCACTAGTCTTTGAACCTTCCCCAGCATCGCCTAATCATAGACGTTGCAACAAGGTGGAACTCAACATTGCACATGCTTCAGAGACTGTGCCAACAGAGGCGGGCTGTTATGTTTTTGTGGGAGGATACACATACACGGGCAGGCAGTAGGATGGCAGACATGGAGTTGTCAGGTGTGCAGTGGTCGAAGATACAAGACATGTGTCAAGTCCTTCAGTGTTTTGAGGAATGCACACGGCTGGTTAGTGCAGACAACGCCATAATAAGCATGAGCATCCCCCTAATGTGTCTGCTGATGCAAAGTTTGATGCACATAAAGGATCAGGCGTCTGCACCAGAGGAAGAGGAAAGCCTTGATGACAGTCAGCCATTGTCTGGTCAGGGCAGTGTACAGGACGAGGTAGCGGGCGAAGAGGAGGTGGAGGACGAGGAGGATGATGGGAATGAGTATATTTTTAATGAGGAAGCTTTCCCGGGGGCACTGGAAATTGGTTGCGTGGCAAGGCCGGGTTCTGGTTTTTTGAGGGACACAAGTGACGTAGATTTGCCTGAAACTGCCCCTCAACCAATCACAACCGCAGATATGACAACTGAAACTTTGGCCCACATGGCGGATTATGCCTTACGTATCCTCAAAAGGGACACACGTATTACTAAAATGATGAACGATGACGATTACTGGTTGGCCTGCCTCCTTGATCCACGCTATAAAGGCAAATTGCAAAATATTATGCCACATGAGAACTTGGAACTAATATTAGCAACCAAACAATCAACTCTTGTTGACCATTTGCTTCAGGCATTCCCAGCACACAGCGCCCGTGATCGTTCTCACACGAGCTCCAGGGGGCAGCAGACCAGGAGTGTTAGGGGTGCACACATCAGAAGTGGCGTTGGACAGAGGGGTTTTCTGACCAGGTTGTGGAGTGAATTTGCTATAACCGCAGACAGGACAGGTACTGCTGCATCAATTGAAAGTGACAGGAGACAACATTTGTCCAGTATGGTTACTAACTATTTTACATCCCTTATCGATGTTCTCCCTCAACCGTCATTCCCATTTGATTACTGGGCATCAAAATTAGACACCTGGCCAGAATTGGCAGAATATGCATTGCAGGAGCTTGCTTGTCCGGCAGCTAGTGTCCTATCAGAAAGAGTATTCAGTGCTGCAGGTTCAATATTAACCGAAAAAAGGACTCGTCTGGCTACCCAAAATGTTGATGATCTAACATTCATTAAAATGAACCACAACTGGATTTCGAATTCTTTTGCCCCACCTTGCCCGGCAGACACCTAGCTTTCCTATGAAAAGCTCTTGCCTGTGGACTACTGTGAATTACTTTTCGAATGTCTAATTTGCTGCAGCTGATTGTCCAGCATACGACATGTTTACACCTCCCTAAATGGCCAAACTCCCCACACGGGGCCGTGGTATCGCGACTTGGCGCAAGCACCCGTGAGAGTGCTGTTTGTCTGAAGAGGTGGGTGTGCCCGCTTTTGGTCGACGGCACTGCCACTGGGCTCCTCATAGTATAATAAAGTGTCTCTGGCGGTGGTGGTGCGCACCCAACGTCAGACACACTGTTGTAACATGAGGGGCCCTGGGCCTGTACCGCCGGCCACAAGAGAGTTCACCCAACCCCAGGTCAAACATTGCTCTACCACTTCCACAGTTATCTCTCACACTTGCACCAATGTTTAGTCTATGCGCTGACATCCTTCCATTCCTGCCACTGACAATACCATTGTGTTGACATGTATGATGGTACTTAACATAGTCAGGGGCAGTGTCCTCTATTTACCACAGTAAATACTTTGCGCTAAATTAGTAGGTCTGAAACTACGCAGAGGATCCCACCCCTGAACCTAATGATTGCACCCTTTAGTGTTTTCGTTTTGTTTTAATGCGAGACATTCACATGTATTTATTGTTTTGGACTACTAACTGGCAGACACTCATTACAATCGGCCTCCGCTGAACAGACCACTGCTGCCCGTCTACCCCTGGAACCAATTTTAAATTGCCTACAGCCAGCCCATTTTATTATGTTAGGCCTTCGAAGCCTGTCTGTGGCCCGTTCTTTCAACTACTACTACACTGACCTGTCTACTGCTGCCCGTGTACTCCTGGAACCAATTATAAAGTGCCTACAGCCTGTCCAATTTTATTATGTTAGGCCTTCGAAGCCTGTCTGCGGTCCCTCCTTCCACTAGACCTCCACTGACCAGACCACTGCTGCCCGTGTACCCCTGGAACCAATTTTAAATTGCCAACAGCCCTATTTTTTTATGTTAGGCCTTCGAAGCCTGTCTGCGGTCCCTCCTTCCACTAGGCCTCCACTGACCATTCTACTGCTGTCCGTGTACCCCTGGAACCAATTTTAAATTGCCAACAGCCCTATTTTATTATGTTAGGCCTTCGAAGCCTGTCTGCGGTCCCTTCTTTCTACTACTACTACACTGACCAGACCATTGCTGCCCGTGAACCCCTGGAACCAATTTTAAATTGCCTACAGCCCAATTTTTTTATGTTAGGCCTTCGAAGCCTGTCTGCGGTCCCTCCTTCCACTAGGCCTCCACTGACCATTCTACTGCTGCTCGTGTACCCCTGGAACCAATTTTAAATTGCCAACAGCCCTATTTTGCTATGTTAGGCCTTCGAAGCCTGTCTGCGGTCCCTTCTTTCTACTACTACTACACTGACCAGACCATTGCTGCCCGTGTACCCCTGGAACCAATTTTAAATTGACTACAGCCCAATTTTTTTATGTTAGGACTTCGAAGCCTGTCTGCGGTCCCTCCTTCCACAAGGCCTCCACTGACCATTCTACTGCTGCCCGTGTACCCCTGGAACCAATTTTAAATTGCCCACAGCCAGCCCAATTGTTTTTATGTTAGGCCTTCGAAGCCTGTCTGCGGTCCCTCCTTCCACTAGGCCTCCACTGACCATTCTACTGCTGCCCGTGTACCCCTGGAACCAATTTTAAATTGCCAACAGCCCTATTTTGTTATGTTAGGCCTTCGAAGCCTGTCTGCGGTCCCTTCTTTCTATTACTACTACACTGACCAGACCATTGCTGCCCGTGAACCCCTGGAACCAATTTTAAATTGCCTACAGCCCAATTTTTTTATGTTAAGCCTTCGAAGCCTGTCTGCGGTCCCTCCTTCCACTAGGCCTCCACTGACCATTCTACTGCTGCCCGTGTACCCCTGGAACCAATTTTAAATTGCCAACAGCCCTATTTTGTTATGTTAGGCCTTCGAAGAATGTCTGCGGTCCCTTCTTTCTACTACTACTACACTGACCAGACCATTGCTGCCCGTGTACCCCTGGAACCAATTTTAAATTGCCAACAGCCCTATTTTGTCATGTTAGGCCTTCGAAGCATGGCTGCGGTCCCTTCTTTCTACTACTCCTACACTGACCAGACCACTGCTGCCCGTGTACCCCTGGAACCTATTTTTTATTGCATAGAGCATCCTTTTTTTAATAGTAGGCGTACAAAGTCTGTCTGCGGTCCACTATTGAAATTGTCCTCCACTGCCCAGAGCAATGCTGCCTGTGTACCCCTGTAACCTTTTTTAAGCTGCAGTGAGCCACATTTTTGGTTTAAGGCCTACTACCTGTGTCTGTCTGCGCCACTCAATTCAGCTGTGTTCCTTTGAAAAAAGCTTAGCGTCAATAGTCTTGTTTTCAGCCTCTAGGAATTTTAAAACTGCATTGGGGGTACAACTTTGGTAGGGCCTGCTAACGGTGTCTGCCGCCCCAAGGTGTGCCCCAGGTTTTGTCCACATTGCTTCGGTCTTCCGACTCTCGTTTAGTAGTTGTAGAAAACTACACTGCATTAGGCCTACAAATTGGGTATGGGGTGTAGAGAGATGGTGTGTTACACTCCAAGGTGTTCTCCAGGTTGCCTTTCCTGAGCTTCTATCTTCAGGCTCTCGTTTAGTAGTTGTTGGAAACTACACTGCATTAGGCCTACAAAATGGGTATGGGGTGTAGAGAGATGGTGTGTTCCACTCCAAGGTGTTCCCCAGGTTTCCTCGCCATTGCTTCGATCTTAATGCTCTCGTTTAGTAGTTGTTGGAAACTACACTGCATTAGGCCTACAAATTGGGTATGGGGTGTAGAGACGGTGTGTTCCACTCCAAGGTGTTCTCCAGGTTGCCTTTCCTGAGCTTCTATCTTCAGGCTCTCGTTTAGTAGTTGTTGGAAACTACACTGCATTAGGCCTACAAAATGGGTATGGGGTGTAGAGAGATGGTGTGTTCCACTCCAAGGTGTTCCCCAGGTTTCCTCGCCATTGCTTCGATCTTAATGCTCTCGTTTAGTAGTTGTTGGAAACTACACTGCATTAGGCCTACAAATTGGGTATGGGGTGTAGAGACGGTGTGTTCCACTCCAAGGTGTTCTCCAGGTTGCCTTTCCTGAGCTTCTATCTTCAGGCTCTCGTTTAGTAGTTGTTGGAAACTACACTGCATTAGGCCTACAAATTGGGTATGGGGTGTAGAGACGGTGTGTTCCACTCCAAGGTGTTCTCCAGGTTGCCTTTCCTGAGCTTCTATCTTCAGGCTCTCGTTTAGTAGTTGTTGGAAACTACACTGCATTAGGCCTACAGATTGGGTATGGGGTATAGAGAGATGGTGTGTTCCACTCCAAGGTGTTCCCCAGGTTTCGTCCATATTGCTTCGGTCTTCCGACTCTCGTTTAGTAGTTGTAGAAAACTACACTGCATTAGGCCTACAAATTGGGTATGGGGTGTAGAGAGATGGTGTGTTACACTCCAAGGTGTTCCCCAGGTTTCCTCTCCATTGCTTCGATCTTCTGGCTCTCGTTTAGTAGTTGTTGGAAACTACACTGCATTAGGCCTACAAATTGGGTATGGGGTGTAGAGACGGTGTGTTCCACTCCAAGGTGTTCTCCAGGTTGCCTTTCCTGAGCTTCTATCTTCAGGCTCTCGTTTAGTAGTTGTTGGAAACTACACTGCATTAGGCCTACAAAATGGGTATGGGGTGTAGAGAGATGGTGTGTTCCACTCCAAGGTGTTCCCCAGGTTTCCTCGCCATTGCTTCGATCTTAACGCTCTCGTTTAGTAGTTGTTGGAAAATACACTGCATTAGGCCTACAAATTGGGTATGGGGTGTAGAGACGGTGTGTTCCACTCCAAGGTATTCCCAGGTTGCCTTTCCTGAGCTTCTATCTTCAGGCTCTCGTTTAGTAGTTGTTGGAAACTACACTGCATTAGGCCTACAAAATGGGTATGGGGTGTAGAGAGATGGTGTGTTCCACTCCAAGGTGTTCCCCAGGTTTCCTCGCCATTGCTTCGATCTTAATGCTCTCGTTTAGTAGTTATTGGAAACTACGCTGCATTAGGCCTACAAATTGGGTATGGGATGTAGAGACGGTGTGTTCCACTCCAAGGTGTTCTCCAGGTTGCCTTTCCTGAGCTTCTATCTTCAGGCTCTTGTTAAATAGTGGTTAAATGGAACAACTGCATTTGGCGTACTAGTTGGTTTGGGGCCTACTAACAATGTCTGCCGCTCCTTGCTGTTCTCCTGGTTCCCTATCCTGAAATTCCATTTTCAGGCTCTCGTTAAGTAGTTGTTAATGTTAGACTGCATTTGGCCTACTAGTTGGGTTGGGGCCTACTATCGGTGTCTGCCACTCCTTGCTGTTCTCCTCCACTGAACAAAGCTGTGCCGCCTGTTTACTACGGTTGCCAATTTTGAACTGCATTTCGACTACTTACTGATTTGGGCCTACTCTCTGTGTCAGCCTCTCATTTCAGTTGTCCTCCACTGCAATGCCCCCTGGTTAGTCCTGTGTTACCAATTTTGAACGGCATTTAGCCCACTTTATTCTTTGGGCCTATATCTGTGTTTCCTCCTCATCCTGCCCATTGCCCAGCCAGTGATAGATGAGTCTGCTGGTACATTGACCCATAACGAAAAATTCCCAGTGCACGCTACACAGCAAGATTGTGACCCTGCTGAAAGTCAGGTTCCTCTTCCCGCATACCATACCACCTTACACGGGGACAAAGAGGAAGGTGCAGATGAAAGTGCAGGTTCCTTCATCAGGTGGGGGGAGGAATACTAGTTGGCGACGTCACTGGCACAGGGCCTCTCATAGTACGCAAAAGTGTTGCTGCCGGTGGGAGGCGCCCCCGCCATGCAAACACACCTCTGTACTTTGAGGGACCCTGTGCCAGTGCCAATGCCAACGAGTGGGCCCCCCCTGCTTGCTCAGGATCTCAGCACTTGCAAAGTTGAAATACTTACCTCTCCCTGCTCCACTGCCGTGACGTGTTCCAGATTTCCTGGGCCCACTAATTACTTGAACCAGCCCTACCCCCCACAACTTTAGCCAAATGACCCCCAATTTCAAATGCCTTCCAATTATTATAAGGTAAATTACGATTGACAAGCTTCTGTAACAAGAATGGATGTTTTTGCCATTAAAATGTGCAGTGTAGGTGTTTTCTTGGCCTCCACTCACTGCCGACTATGCTCCCCCATTGACTTGCATTGGGTTTCGTGTTTTGGGCGATACCCGACTTTTCGCGATAATCGGCCGATTCCACTCGACTCGACTTCTCAGATAGTCGGGTTTCGCGAAACACGACTCGACTCTAAAAAGGTCAAGGTCGCTCAACCCTATCGGCGACTTCTGAATCTGGCCGACCCGTTTCGCTCAACCCTATTCCCCACCATCCTGTAGAAGAGCTGGGTCCTCTCCCCTCTGTATCAGTCTATTATTGTTAGTTTGTTTACTGTAAGTGATATCCGTAGTTTTTATGTAACCCCTTTTCATGTACAGCACCATGGAAGCAATGGTGCTATATAAATAAATAATAATAATAATAATAATAATTCATTGTTGCATCAGGAGGTGACATGATCTGATGACCTTGCATCTACATATACCTGTTGGGACATATGATTACAAGTATCAGTCACGTCTTATTAGACAGGCTGTGGGTTAGTGGCCATACTAATATTATTATTTAAGTGCAGAATTTGGACCCCACTTTATCTAAACCTGGCCCTGTGTGTGCACACAGCCTTATGGTTCTAAAAGCTCATCCCAGCTGCAGGACTTGTTCAACTGCCAACTACTCTTTACCCTGTGTCTGCAATATTGCTTTCACTTTTCTCTAGCATTTGAAAGCCATACTAATACTAGAAACAGATTAATCTACCATAAATATATTCTGTAATGAATGCATCAATATGGCACATCACAGTAATAGCAACATCTTCAGGGGTTGATTAGTCGCCCGCCAGGACCGTGAGGTACTTGGTACTGGGTCCGGTACTTAAAGGGGATGTCACGGTGGCGGCAACCCGATCCGTGGCCCTGGGCACCCAAGTAAAAGGGGAACAGTTTTAAAGGAAGTTGTAAAGTAATAAAAGTTTGTGATGCCACCTGTGGTTTTCCGTCAGAGGGGACTGACGCTGCTTAAATGGGTCCTCTGGGTTGATGTTACTGCAGCAAAGATGGTGACGCTTCCCACAGGTGAAGCGAGATCTCCAGGGCTCCCGGTGTGCTTGGCAGGGATGGTAAATGCCGGCAAATAAATGGAGGACACAGGGTTGCAGTCTTTACCTGGTTTACTGATGTTGAACAGCCTCAGTCCAGGGTATCGGCAACAGGTGTCGATGGGGTCCAGGCAGCCTCAAGACAAGAGGCAAGTCACTTTCAGCTTCCAGCCCTCCAGTTGTGCCATGAGACTTGAAGTTCCACACAGCCTCGGGCTCCCCGTGCCCGGTTTCTGCGCTCAGCTTAGAGGGGCCCAACTGCAGCCGTCCGCTAGCTCTTAAGTTCCCCTGTGCTCCTTCACTGTCTCTTGTCTGCACCAGACTACCTAACGTCTTCTCCAGACCAGAATGTATATAGGGAAGTTCCCCAAAAAACAGGTTCAGAGCTCCCCCTTCTTGCCTGGAGTCAGAAAGTGTTGCATGTAAGATAACTTGCCAAAGGGATTCCTCCTGTTTCCAGGCATGGCATTACCCTCCCTGAGAGGAAGGCAGCACCACTGTGGTACCCGAACTCCTGGAGTGCCACACAACAGCCCTCTTTCTTTTCTTTTAAGCTAAGTTCACACATTTTTTTCTCAATATTTTACCTCAGTATTTGTAAGCCAAAACCAGGAGTGGAACAGTAGGAAGAAAAGTATAATAGAAACACTTCGCCACTTCTGTATTGATCACCCACTGCTGGTTTTGTGTTACAGATACTGAGGTAAAATATTGACCAAACACTGGATGTGTGAATGTGGCCTCACACAGTGTTAGTGTCCTGTACAATTACATTGTGAATAGTGATCCTAGCTGTATATTTAGTTGTTTGACTAAGACTGATATCATGATGATCCTGGCACAAAATTCTTGCATTTTATTATCAATTCAAATGAATAAACAGATCTACTTGTAAAAAAACAAATTTGACTTGAATTAAAAAATGTTTTTTATCATTTCACTAAGGGTAAAATCTGCAAAATGACAGCAGAGGACCACTTTGCAAGACATATAAAAGGGCTAGAAAGGGGCTAAGTAATGGGAAAAAAATATACTCATTGGATCCTCACCTGCCCCAATGCCCAGTCCTGCAAAGTTGATCTTTGGTCCTGTCAAGTCTTCAGTGGAGTCTTTGGCACTTCCGTCACTCACTAAGCCTCGACATTTGAGTCACTAGGCATTATGTGTCTTTGTGATGTCTTGAGGCCTAGTGCACACAGCAAAGAAATGTTAATATTTATCCATATCAAGACATTTTGTACAATTGAATGCTTCCATCCAACTTTGTGGGAACAGTTTGGAGAAGGCATTGGTCTGTTCCAGCATGACTGTTGTGTCCCAGTGTTCAAAGTAAGGTCCATAAAGGCATGGTTGGGGGAATTTGGTGTAGAAAAACTTCCCTGGTTGCACAAAGCTCTGATCTCAACTCCTTTGAGCACTATTAGTAGAGCTGAGATTGTCAACAAGGTACACTATTCCAACATTAGTGTTTGATCTCATAAATAGTCTTTTGGGCAAATGGGCAAGAGTACCTGTGACATTCTCATGTGTTGTATGCCTGAGAGTTGTACTCCTGACAGGGTATGATGTATCTTATGGTGGCCAAGCTTTCTGTCATGAGAAGAGTCTTTCCTTCTCAAATTACACACACACAGGAAACTCCACAATACAATGTTTGCACAGTAACTGCCTCTAGGCAGAAGATGATGATGATGGTAGTAGTTGGTGCATTTGAGCCCCAGTCATGAAGCAGCCGTAAGAATTTAACCCTGCTGTTCTGTTAGGTCAAAAATGACCGTTTTTGAAATTCTATAATGTTATAAAAATTCAGCGTGTGATTCTGAGACTTGAGGCTCCCTGACTTTTCGTCATTAGGGGGGTACTCTCTGTGGGAATTTTTTTTTTTTTTTATTTTTGTTTACTTTATTTGGTACAATTTTTTTTACACTTGTACTGTTCGGTCAAAAATGACCGATAGGCCTTTATTCAGCTCTCCAGACAATTTTTAACAAAAATAAAGGTGCTATCACCTCATTTTGAACTATATATTGCATCTACTACTATTTATCAATGTATCTGACTACTTTTGGTCAGAAAAGATTTACACATACCAACATTTTCAAGTTGCGATACAGCCGACGGATTCGCTTCCAGTATAGCTATGCGCAATTTATTTCACTGGTTTTTATTTACCCTGCTGTTCATATAGATCTAGTTTCATTCAGTTGTCAACATTTCATATTGTAAATCATGATTTTCTGATTTTCCATGTGTTTGCTGGTTGTACAGTATTACACTGTGCAATGCTGTCCTAAGCAGAATTCACCTAAAGTTTTGTACTGTGAGCTTTTTCCTGCTGCAGGGTGGTGTCTGCTCTGATCTTATCTGTAGACAGATAACATAGCAGTGTAGAGTTTCAGTTCAGCTGGAGACAACACAGAGTGAGCAGAGGTTCAGACGTCAGAGCTCTGAAGTCCCATTTTTACAGGTATGTTACAGATAAATTATTCTTTTATTCTAAAATTATTCAATATTCTCACTGCTGTGATAAAATGGATGATGGGGGTTAGCATTAGGGTTGTGTAGACTCAATGTCTGCTTATGAGTACATATTCTCACTGCTGTGATAGAATGGATGATAGGGGGTTAGCATTAGGGTTGTGTAGACTCAATGTCTGCTTATGAGTACATATTCTCACTGCTGTGATAGAATGAGTGCATGCCTCATTTTTGTTTGCGACGCTCCAGCACCATAATCACAGGGCATATCTCAATGTGTGACGGGACGTTATTGTGTGTATTGTTGCGAAATTGTTTTGATTTTTTTTTTCATTTATTGTTTATGGATATATTTTATTTTTTCATTCAACAGTGATGCCTTACAGCATGAGAAGAAGACACTTCACCCAAGCTGAATTGGAGGAGTTTATAAACGACTCCGATACAGACGAGGATGTTAGGTCCGGTCAAAAATGACCGGGAACAGTATAAGTGTATAAAAAACAACGTTTTTTGCCATTTTATAGAGAAAAAAGCTTTTTTTTTTTTTTTTGCCTTTGAAAAAAGTATATCTACATAATGTTTGATATTATTACTTATAGTTAACATTTAGATCAAGATTTTTTTTTTATCTGCAAAAATAATCAATTTTTACAAAAATCGAAAAAATACCATGTTCCCTTTTGGATATAAAAAAAATATAAAACAAGCTTTGTATTTATTTTTTTTCTGGTATTTGAACAACCATCTTCACAAGCAATATAATAGTGCAAAAACTGTTTAAAAAAACCACTTAGATTAGCTAAAAATGATTATTTTATAAGGACGGTCAAAAATGACCGGGAACAGTACAAGTGTATGTGAAATCTAAACAGAACAGCAGGGTTAAAACAGAAGTCTTTTTACTTAAGCTAATGGGGCAAATTATTATTTACAAACAGCATGAAACTGAGGTGCAGGACTAAATTCACAGTTGATGATTGCTGTGTACCTGCAGACAGGCAGATCTTAGTAACCTCTGGTTTTATTAAGTCTGAATATTTCTTCTTCAGCACTGTGCTCTGTTTCTGCCCTGAGGTAATTCTTCCTCCTAGAGGTGCAATGGTAATCTTCCTGATGTAAAGACTATTAACTCCCCTTATCGTGTCATTCCCCTTTTTAACCCCTTCACCCCAAAGCCTGTTTTCACCTAAGTGACAGGGCCAATTATTACAATTCTGACCACTGTCAATTTATGAGGTCATAACTCTGAAACGCTTCAACAGATCCTGGTGATTCTGACACTGTTTTCTCGTGACATATTGTACTTCATGATAGTGGTAAAACTTCTTCGATATGACTTGCATTTATTTGTTAAAAAAACAAAAATTTGTCAGAAATTATAAAAATGTAGCAATTTTCAAACTTTTAGTTTTTATGCCCTTAAATTACAGAGTTATATCACATAATATAGTTAATAAAAACATTTCCCACATGTCTGCTTTACGTCAGCACAATTTTGGAAACATAATTTTTTTTTTTTAGGGAGTTATAAGGGTTAAAAGTTGACCAGCAATTTCTCATTTTTGCAACAAAATTTGCAAAACCATTTTTTTTACGGACCACCTCACACTTGAAGTGATATTGAGGGGTCTATATGACAGAAAATGCCCAAAAATGACACCATTCTAAAAACTGCACCCCTCAAGGTACTCAAAACCACATTCAAAAAGTTTATTAACCCTTCAGGTGCTTCACAGGAACTTTTTGAATGTTTTAAAAAAATTGAACATTTAACTTTTTTTTCACAAAATTTTTACTTCAGGTCCAATTTGTTTCATTTTACCAAGGGTAACAGGAGAAATTGGACTACAAAAGTCGTTGTACAATTTGTCCTGAGTACGCCAATACCCCATATGTGGGGGTAAACCACTGTTTGGGCACATGGCAGAGCTCGGAAGGGAAGGAGCGCCATGTGACTTTTCAATGCAAGATTTGCTGGAATTGAGATCGGAGCCCATGTCACGATTGGAGAGCCCCTGACGTGCCTAAACAGTGGAAACCCCCACAAGTGACACCATTTTGGAAAGTAGACCCTCTAAGGAACTAATCTAGATGTGTGGTAAGCACTTTGAACCTCCAAGTGCTTCACAGAAGTTTATAATGTAGAGCCGTAAAAAAAATGTCATATTAATTTTCACAAAAAATGATATTTTTGCCCCAAATTTTTTATTTTCCCAAGGGTAACAGTATAAATTGGACCGCAAAAGTCGTTGTGCAATTTGTCCTGAGTACGCTGATACTTCATATATGGGGATAACCACTGTTTGAGCGCATGGCAGAGCTCGGAAGGGAAGGAGCGCCATTTGACTTTTCAATGCAAAATTGGCTGGAATTGAGATCGGAACCCATGTCGCATTTGGAGAGCCCCTGACGTGCCTTAACAGTGGAAACCCCCCACAAGTGACCCCATTTTGGAAAGAAGACCCCCTAAGAAACTTATCTAGATGTGTGGTGAGCACTTTTAACCCCCAATTGTTTCACTAAAGTTTAGAATGTAGTGGTGTGAAAATTAAAAAATCATTTTTTCTTTCCACAAAATGATGTTTTAGCCCACAATTTTTTCCCAAGGGTAACAGGAGAAATTGGACCACAAAATTTATTGTCCAATTTGTTCTGAGTACGATGATACCCCATATGTGGGGGGGGACCACCGTTTGAGTGCATGGCAGAGCTGGGAAGGGAAGGAGCGCCGTTTGAAATCCAGACTTAGATGGATTGGTCTGCAGGTGTCATGTTGCATTTGCAGAGCCCCTGATGTACCTAAACAGTAGAAACCCCCCACAAATGACCCCATATTGGAAACTAGACCCCCTAAGGAACTTATCTAGATGTGTTGTGAGAGCTTTGAACCAACAAGTGTTTCACTACAGTTTATAACGCAGAGCCGTGAAAATAAAAAATATTTTTTTTCTCCACAAAAATGATATTTTAGCCCCCACGATTTTATTTTCCCAAGGGTAACAGGACAAATTAGACACCAAAAGTTGTTGTCCAACTTGTCCTGAGAACGCTGATACCCCATATGTTGGGGGGAACCACTGTTTGGGTGCACGGCAGAGCTCGGAAGGGAAGGAGCACCGTTTGAAATGCAGACTTAGATGGATTGGTCTGCAGGCATCATGTTGCATTTGCAGAGCCCCTGATGTACCTAAACAGTAGAAACCCCCCACAAGTGACCCCATATTGGAAACTAGACCCCCCAAGGAACTTATCTAGATGTATTGTGAGAGCTTTGAACCAACAAGTGTTTCACTACAGTTTATAACGCAGAGCCGTGAAAATAAAAAATATTTTTTTTCTCCTCAAAAATGATATTTTAGCCCCCACGTTTTTATTTTCCCAAGGGTAGCAGGACAAATTAGACCCCAAAAGTTGTTGTCCAACTTGTCCTGAGAACGCTGATACCCCATATGTTGGGGGGAACCACTGTTTGGGTGCACGGCAGAGCTCGGAAGGGAAGGAGCGCCGTTTGAAATGCAGACTTAGATGGATTGGTCTGCAGGCATCATGTTGCATTTGCAGAGCCCCTGATGTACCTAAACAGTAGAAACCCCCCACAAGTGACCCCATATTGGAAACTAGGCCCCCCAAGGAACTTATCTAGATGTGTTGTGAGAACTTTGAACCAACAAGTGTTTCACTACAGTTTATAACGCAGAGCCATGAAAATAAAAAATATATTTTTTTCCACAAAAATGATATTTTAGCCCCCACATTTTTATTTTCCCAAGGGTAACAGGACAAATTGGACACAAAAAGTTGTTGTCCAACTTGTCCTGAGAACGCTGATACCCCATATGTTGGGGGGAACCACTGTTTGGGTGCACAGGAGAACTCGGAAGGGAAGGAGCACTGTTTTAGTTTTTCACAGCAGAATTGGCTGGAATTGAGATCGGATGCCATGTCCCGTTTGGAGAGCCCCTGATGTGCCGAAACAGTGGAAACCCCCCAATTCTAACTGAAACCCTAACCCCAACCCTAACCCAAGCCCCAACCCCAACCCCAACCCCAACCCTAACCCTAACCCTAGTCCTAACCCTAGCCCTAACCCTAACCCTAATGGGAAAATGGAAATAAATACATTTTTTTACATTTTATTATCTTTCCATAACTAAGGGGGTGATGAAGGGGGGTTTGATTTACTTTTATAGCGTTTTTTTGGCGGATTTTTAGGGTTGGCAGCTGTCACACACTAAAAGACGCTTTTTATTGAAAAAAATAGTTTTTGCATCACCACATTTTGAGAGCTATAATTTATCCATATTTTGGCCCACAGAGTCATGTGAGATCTTGTTTTTTGCAGGACTAGTTGACGTTTTTATTGGTACCATTTTCGGGCAGAAAGCTATTTTATATAAAAAAATAATTGTTTTTGCATCGCTTTATTCTGAGAGCTATAACTTTTTTATTTTTCTGCTGATGATGCTGTATGGCGGCTTTTTTTTGCGGGGCAAGATGATGTTTTCACCGGTACCATGGTTATTTATATCCGTCGTTTTGATCGCGTGTTATTCCACTTTTTGTTCGCCTGTATGACAATAAAGCAATGTTTTTTGCCTTGTTTTTTTTTTTTTTTTTTTTTGCGGTGTTCACTGAAGGGGTTAACTAGTGGGATAGTTTTATAGGGCGGGTCGATACGGACGCGGCGACACCAAATATGTGTACTTTTATTGTTTTTTTTATTTACATAAATGGATTTACTGGGAAATGTTTTTTTTTCTTTATTTGGGGATTTTTTACATTTTTTTTAATACATTCTATTTTTTTTTTTACTTTCTACCATTGTCCCAGGGTGGGACATCACTGTATTAGATCAGATCAACGATCTGACAGGCAAGTTTAGGTGGCTTTCCGGCGCCTGCTCTCAGCAACTCTCAGCAGGCGCCGGCTAGTCAAGCCATTTCATGACCCGCAAGGAGTCCCGTGGCCATCTTGGATCCGGGGACTCCTTCCGGATGAGATCGCGTTGCTCCGATGGGAGAGCGCAGGGAGCCCCCGTCCCTGCGCGATCCCCCTCTATGCCGCTGTCACTACTGACAGCAGCATCAGAGGGGTTAAATGCCCGTGATCGGCGCTAGCGCCGATCGTGGGCATTGCTGCGGGGTGTCAGCTGTCATATACAGCTGACACTCGCACCCGATCACCGCGGCGCTCAGCGCGAGACCGCAGTGATCGGTGCGCCGTACTAGTACTGCTGCTGGCACAAATGCAGTGCCGGCAGCGCAGTACTAGTACGGCGCATGTCACGAAGGGGTTAAGCAAAGCAGGCAGGGAGAAGGTAGGTAATTCCTTCACCTACAAAATGGCTTCCTCTTCTCAAAATATCTGACCACCAACTGCCACTTCAAATAAAAACAATCTCCCGGGACTTGGCTCCTCCCCTTTCTATGTGACTGTAGAGCTGCAGTCATTGGCTGACTGCCCTGAGGCATTTTTCCAGAACCTTCTGCATATTAAAACAGAGCTGGGTCACCTGATCAAGCCTGTGAGGAGAAGATTAACCCTTTCTGTGCTGCCTGTCAGCAGGTCTCACAATGTATTTAAAATGCACAGTCCACATAAAAATTCACAGCATTTATATGAAAACACGCTATATATCAGATATCACGTAGAAATGGCCACTTTGTGGGATGCCACATATCCACAGACACTCTACAATTCTTGTAGTAAGCCTTCCCAGAAGAGTGGAAGTTCAAAGGGAGACCAACTGCATATTGCTCCTGTAGTGTAATGTGTGGGGGTCCAAATACTTTTATCCATTTCCTGTTTGTTTGTGCATTGCCTGCTGTAAACTAACAAGGTCATGGGAAGGTTGCACTGCACCAAAGTCAATGTGGTCACACAGCACCTCTTATTCTTCCATATTAATCTGCTGAGCTGAACAGACCCTGGGATGGGTATGGCACATGTTAATCAAACAGTGCAGCATGCTACTTAATCTATACATAAGACAGATGACATTCTGTGCTGGGTTTTGCATTAGCCGCACGCACCGCGGGGCATCAATCTGTTCTTGATTGGCTATTAGAGAGATGGATAACATGCTGTTTAACTCTATCATTTCTAAATAGCATCAAGCTTTGTGGCTGATGTACAGAAATAGTCACACTTATTAGCACTCCTAGTAATAATACTATTATTAAGTGGCTACAATGGTGCAAAGTTGTGCAGTAAATACTGTAACTATAGTGATGCTTACATATGAAATTATTTGGAAGCTAAGCATTTGATGGATTTTTTAAAAATAACTCAGATGAAACTGGGTAACAAATTATGGGGTCCATTATCTCGTGCTGTTCCCTTTAAAAGTGAAATAATTGGGGCCAAAACAACATTATTTTGTTAAAAAATTTAAAATTTTCAATATGTCGACCCAATGCTATCAAATTCTGCAATATCTGTGACTTAAAAATGCTCGCTATACCCCTGGGTAAAATCAAATTGCTCAGTTCATTGTATCAGTCTATCCCTTGTAAAAGTGAAATAATTGGGACTAGAGCAATTTTAAAGGTAACATTTAATTTTTTTCATTCCACTTTGCATTAATTCCCGTGTAGCACCTGAAGTGTTAAAACATTTCCTGACCATAGTTTTGAAGTAGTTGAGGGGTGTGGTTTTATAAATGGTATCAATTTTGGGAAGTTTTCAATACATAGGTTATTAAACATACATTTAGATCTGAATAATTTCCTAAAGAGACAGGTTTTATAAATTTCTTGAAAAATTAGAAATTGCTACTAAACCTTTAACTCTTCTAGCATCCTATCAAAATAAAATGAATGTTTGAAAAATGACGCAGATGTAAAGTAGACATATGTAAAAAAAAAATGTGTTAATTATTTTGTACATCATGACTAACTGGTTTAAGGATGTAAAGATTAAGAGTTTGAAAATTGTGACTTTTTACAAAATTTTCACCAAAATTCCATTATGTTTACAAATTAATCCAAAACACCGACCTAAATTTACCACTAACAAGTACAATGTGTCATGAAAAAACAGTCTCCGAATCACTTGGTTATTCTGAAGTGTTCCAGAGTTATTAACATGAAGTGACACTTAAAATTAAAGTCAAAATTGGCTTAGTCACTAAATGGTTAAGACTAAGCAGCAGAATGCATGTATCTACTCTTACACCACTATTCTTCTGCTGTTAATAGTACAGCTCTGTATTCAAGTTTCTCCTCAAACATTGAATCCCATGTTTATGGTGGTAGCATCCATACTAGTTTTAGCCCCCTACACAACTTGAGTTACCTCTTTATAGCCAATCACTTGGTTCTGTGTATAGCAAGTGGGTGCTTCAAACATGAAAGAGGGATGTGAGCATACCTGCACTGACACTAACAAATCAACTGCAGGTATACGTTGTATGGGGGTTTAGTCCCCTATAATACTGTATAAGTAGCTTATCTACTATATAATTGTCTAAGGGTCACTTCTGTCTGTCCTTCTGTCTGTCTGCCACGGATATTCATTGGTCGCGGCCTCTTTCTGTCATGGAAGTCCAAGTCGCTGATTGGTCGCGGGAAAACAGCCACGACCAATCAGCGATGGGCACAGTCTGGAAGAAAATGGCCGCTCCTTACTCCCCGCAGTCAGTGCCCGGGGCCCGCATACTCCCCTCCAGTCACCGCTCACACAGGGTTAATGCCGGCGGTAACGGACCTCGTTATGCCGCGAGTAACACACTCTGTAACCGCTGCTATTAACCCTGTGTGTCCCCAACTTTTTACTATTGATGCTGCCTATGCGGCATCAATACTAAAAAAAATGTAATGTTAAAAAAAAAAAACCTGCTATTCTCACCCTCCATAGTCCGCCGAGCCACACGCGCCTACCGCCATCTTCCATTCTCGGCGATGCATTGTGAAATTACCCAGAAGAATTAGCGGTCTCGCGAGACCGCTAAGTCATCTGGGTAATTTCGCAATGCATCCTGTGAACGGAAGATGGCGGCAGCTGTGCGCATATCGCCGGAGCTTCGCTGGATCCCAGGGGTGAGTATATAACTATTTTTTATTTTAATTATTTTTTTAACAGGGATTTGGTGCCCACACTGCTGTATACTACGTGGGCTGTGTTAGATACCGCGTGGCTGCTATATACTATATTAGCAGTGTTATATACTATGTGGGCAGTGTTATATACTACGTGGGTAGTGTTATATACGACGTGTCAGTGCTATATACTACGTGGGCTATGTTCTATACTGTGTGCTATATACTATGTGGCCACTGTTATATGCTGCGTGGCTGCTATATACTGCGTGGGCTGTGCTATATATTACATGGCCAGTGTTATATACTGCGTGGCCTGTGTTATATACTATGTCACCTGTGTTATATACTGCGTGGCTGCTATATACTGCGTGGGCTGTGTTATATACTATGTCACCTGTGTTATATACTGCGTGGCTGCTATATACTGCGTGGGCTGTGTTATATACACTATGTTCCAAATTATTAGGCAGATGAAATTTTTCTCCAATTTTCCTAAATGGTCGGTGCAAATGACAGTCAGTCTAATAAAAGTTATCACCCGTTAGAGTATACATCGAATTTTATTGAAGAAACCTCTCAATGATAACAGTATAATCTCCAAAATGAATAAAAACTCAAAATGCACTGTTCCAAATTATTAGGCACAGTAGAATTTCTAAACATTTGATATGTTTTAAACAACTGAAAATGCTCATTTGTGGAATTTGCAGCATTAGGAGGTCACATTCACTGAACAAAAAAGCTATTTAACTCCAAAACATCCTTACAGGCCAAGTTACATGTTAACATAGGACCCCTTCTTTTATATCACCTTCACAATTCTTGCATTCTTGAGTTTTTGAAGACTTTCTGCTTGTACGTCTTTGCATGAAGTCAGAATAGCTTCCCAGAGCTGCTGTTTTGATGTTAACTGCCTCCCACCCTCATAGATCTTGTGCTGGATGATACTCCAAAGGTTCTCTATAGGGTTGAGGTCAGGGGAAGATGGTGGCCACACCATGAGTTTATCTCCTTTTATGCCCATAGCAGCCAATGACTCAGAGGTATTCTTTGCAGCATGAGATGGTACATTGTCATGCATGAAGATGATTTTGCTCCTGAAGGCACGTTTCTGCTTTTAGACCATGGAAGAAAGTTGACAGTCAGAAACGCTATTTACTTTACAGAGGTCATTTTCACATCTTCAGGAACCTTAAAGGGCCCCACCAGCTGTTTCCTCATGATTCCGGCCCAAAACATGATTTCTCCACCTCCTTGCTGATGTCGGAGCCTTGTTGCGACATGGTGGCCATTCAGCAACCATCCATTACTACATCCATCTGGACCATCCAGGGTTGCTTGACACTCATCAGTAAACAAGACTGTTTGAAAATTAGTCTTCATGTATGTCTGGGCCCACTGCAACTGTTTCTGCTCATGAGCACTGTTTAGGGGTGGCCGAATAGTAGGTTTATGCACCACAGTAAGCCTTTGAAGGATCATTCACCTTGAGGTTCGAGGGACTCCAGAGGCACCAGCAGCTTCAAATAACTGTTTGCTGCTTTGTAATGGTATTTTGGCAGCTGCTCTCTTAATCCAATGAATTTGTCTGGCCGAAACCTTCCTCATTATGCCTTTATCTGCATGAACTCTGTCTGTGCTCTGTTTCAGTCACAAATCTCTTCACATTATGATGATCACAAAGTTTTTGTGAAGTATCTAATTTTTTCATACCTTGTCCAAGGCATTGCACTATTTAACGCTTTTCAGCAGCAGAGAGATTCTTTTTATTTCTCATATTGCTTGAAACCTTTGGCCTGCTTAATAATGTGGAACATCATTTTTAAGTAGTTTTCCTTTAATTAGAATCACCTGGAAAACTAATTATCACATGTGTTTAAGATTGATTTCAGTGATCCATTGAGCCCTGAGACACAATATCATCCACAAGTTTATTTGAAAAACAAAACAATTAAATCTTTATGACACTTAAATCCAATTTGCATAATAATTTGGAACACAGTGTATTGCGTGGCATGTATTAACGCATCGGGTATTCTACAATATGTATGTATATAGCAGCCACATAGTATATAGCACAGGCCTCATAGTATTTGTCTGCTATATACTACATGGCTCCTATATACTACGTGGCCTGTGCTATATACTATGAGGCTGCTATATACATACATAAATACATATTCTAGAATACCCGATGCGTTAGAATTGGGCCACCATCTAGTATTGCATATTTGGGAAACTAGACTCCCTTTATCTCCTTCATGACAAATGACGCATATTTACGTCATCTGTTGTGTCCCTGACTTTGATGTAAGCTCTGGCGCTGAGCCCAAATCTTTTCCCACACATGGCAGATGATTTAATGAGCCACAGGTATTAAATCCTACATCATTCCATGCACCCATCATCGAGTGCTGATGGGTTATCATGGTAGCCGAGGGTCTGCTGAAGAACCCTGTGTCATCACTATACTTATGTAAATACCGTCTCATGTACAGCGTTCATAGGTCATCATTTCTGCTATGCATAGCAGTGCTGAAGCATTGCTATGTATAGCAAAGGCAATCAGACGATCACAGCTTCAAGTCTTCTAAGGAGACTATTTAAATAAAGTAAAAAGTAAAAAAAAGGGTTTAATATTATCGAGAAAAAAAACACAAAAGTTCAAATCACTGCCCTTTTGTCTATTGAAAAGAAAACAATTTAAAAAAAAAACCTAATGATAAAAAAATGAAAAAGCCAGAATTATTCTTATTTTTGGTGGCCACAACGTTGCAATAAAATGCAATAAGAGGCAATCAAAACATTGTATCTACCCCAAAGTGGTATCAATAAAAATATCAGCTCAGGGCCCAAAAATAAGCCCTCACCCAGCCCCAGATCCCAAACAATGAAAACGTAATGGGTCTTGGAAAATGGCGACAAATGCAAAAACTTTTTATTTTCGTACAAATTTCAGAATTTTTTTTCACTGCTTAACCCCTTTACTCCCAAGGTTGGTTTGCACATTAATGACCGGGCCAGTTTTTACAATTCTGACCACTGTCTCTTTATGAGGTTGTAACTCTAGAAAACTTCAACCGATCCTGATGATCCTGACAATGTTTTCTCGTGACATATTGTACTTCATGACAGTGGTAAAATTTCTTTAATATGACTTGTGTTTATTTGTGAAAAAAACGGAAATTTGGCAAATATTTTGAAAATTTCACAATATTCCAAATTTGAATTTTAATGCCCTTAAATCACACAGATATGTCACACAAAATACACAATAATTAACATTTCCCACATGTCTGCTTTACATCAGCACAATTTTGGAACCAAATTTCTTTTTTTTAGTTAGAGAGTTATAAGGATTAAAAGTTGACCAGCAATTTCTCATTTTTACAACACCATTTTTTTTAGGGACCACATTACAGTTGCAGTCACATTGAGGATTCTATATGATAGAAAATGCCCAAAAGTGACACATTCTAAAAACTGCACCCCTCAAGGTGCTCAAAACCACATTCATGAAGTTTATTAACCCTTCAGGTGTTCCACAGGAATTTTTGAAATGTTTAACCCCTTCATGACCCAGCCTATTTTGACCTTAAAGACCTTGCCGTTTTTTGCAATTCTGACCAGTGTCCCTTTATGAGGTAATAACTCAGGAACGCTTCAACGGATCCTAGCGGTTCTGAGATTATTTTTTCGTGACATATTGGGCTTCATGTTAGTGGTAAATTTAGGTCAATAAATTCTGCGTTTATTTGTGATAAAAACGGAAATTTGGCGAAAATTTTGAAAATTTCGCAATTTTCACATTTTGAATTTTTATTCTGTTAAACTAGAGAGTTATGTGACACAAAATAGTTAATAAATAACATTTCCCACATGTATACTTTACATCAGCACAATTTTGGAAACAAAATTTTTTTTTGCTAGGAAGTTATAAGGGTTAAAATTTGACCAGCGATTTCTCATTTTTACAACGAAATTTACAAAACCATTTTTTTAGGGACCACCTCACATTTGAAGTCAGTTTGAGGGGTCTATATGGCTGAAAATACCCAAAAGTGACACCATTCTAAAAACTGCACCCCTCAAGGTACACAAAACCACATTCAAGAAGTTTATTAACCCTTCAGGTGCTTCACAGCAGCAGAAGCAACATGGAAGGAAAAAATGAACATTTAACTTTTTAGTCACAAAAATGATCTTTTAGCAACAATTTTTTTATTTTCCCAATGGTAAAAGGAGAAACTGAACCACGAAAGTTGTTGTCCAATTAGTCCTGAGTACGCTGATACTTCATATGTGGGGGTAAACCACTGTTTGGGCGCACGGCAGGGCTTGGAAGGGAAGGAGCGCCATTTGACTTTTTGAATAAAAAATTGGCTCCACTCTTTAGCGGACACCATGTCACGTTTGGAGAGCCCCCGTGTGCCTAAAAATTGGAGCTCCCCCACAAGTGACCCCATTTTGGAAACTAGACGCCCCAAGGAACTTATCTAGATGCATAGTGAGCACTTTGAACCCCCAGGTGCTTCACAAATTGATCCGTAAAAATGAAAAAGTACTTTTTTTTCACACAAAAAATTATTTTAGCCTCAATTTTTTCATTTTCACATGGGTAACAGGATAAAATGGATCCTAAAATTTGTTGGGCAATTTCTCCTGAGTACACTGATACCTCATATGTGGGGGTAAACCACTGTTTGGGCACATGGTAAGGCTCGGAAGGGAAGGAGCGCCATTTGACTTTTTGAATGAAAAATTATCTCCATCGTTAGCGGACACCATGTCGCGTTTGGAGAGCCCCTGTGTGCCTAGACATTGGAGATCCCCCACAAGTGACCCCATTTTGGAAACTAAACCCCCAAAGGAACTTATCTAGATGCATATTGAGCACTTTAAACCCTCAGGTGCTTCACAGAAGTTTATAACGCAGAGCCATGAAAATAAAAAATAATTTTTCTTTCCTCAAAAATGATTTTTTAGCCTGGAATTTCCTATTTTTGCCAAGGGTAATAGGAGAAATTGGACCCAAATGTTGTTGTCCAGTTTGTCCTGAGTACGCTGATACCCCATATGTGGGGGTAAACCACTGTTTAGGCGCACGGCAGGGTTCGGAAGGGAAGGCACGCCATTTGGCTTTTTAAATGGAAAATTAGCTCCAATCATTAGCGGACACCATGTCACGTTTGGAGAGCCCCTGTGTGCCTAAACATTGGAGATCCCCCACAAATGACCCCATTTTGGAAACTAGACCCCCAAAGGAACTAATCTAGATGTGTGGTGAGGACTTTGAACCCCCAAGTGCTTCACAGAAGCTTATAACGCAGAGCCATGAAAATAAAAATAAAAAATTATTTTCTCAAAAATGATTTTTAGCCTGCAATTTTTTATTTTCTCAAGGGTAACAGGAGAAATTTGACCCGAAAAGTTGTTGTCCAGTTTCTCCTGAGTACGCTGATACCCCATATGTGGGGGTAAACCACTGTTTGGGCACATGCCGGGGCTCGGAAGTGAAGTAGTGACGTTTTGTAATGCAGACTTTGATGGAATGCTCTGCGGGCGTCACGTTGCGTTTGCAGAGCCCCTGATGTGGCTAAACAGTAGAAACCCCCCACAAGTAACCCCATTTTGGAAACTAGACCCTGAAAGGAACTTATCTAGATGTGTGGTGAGCACTTTGAACCCCCAAGTGCTTCACAGAAGTTTATAATGCAGAGCCGTGAAAATAATAAATACGTTTTCTTTCCTCAAAAATAATTATTTAGCCCAGAATTTTTTAATTTTCCAAGGGTAACAGGAGAAATTTGACCCCAATATTTGTTTTCCAGTTTCTCCTGAGTACGGTGATACCCCATATGTGGGGGTAAACTACTGTTTGGGCACATGCCGGGGCTCGGAATTGAAGTAGTGACGTTTTGAAATGCAGACTTTGATGGAATGCTCTGCGGGCATCACGTTGCATTTGCAGAGCCCCTGATGTGGCTAAACAGTAGAAACCCCCCACAAGTGACCCCATTTTAGAAACTAGACCCCGAAAGGAACTTATCTAGATGTGTGGTGAGCACTTTGAACCCCCAAGTGCTTCATTGAAGTTTATAATGCAGAACCGTGAAAATAATAAATACGTTTTCTTTCCTCAAAAATAATTATTTAGCCCAGAATTTTTTATTTTCCCAAGGGTTACAGGAGAAATTGGACCCCAAAAGTTGTTGTCCAGTTTCTCCTGAGTACGCTGATACCCCATGTGTGGAGGTAAACCACTGTTTGGGCACACGTCGGGGCTCAGAAGGGAAGTAGTGACTTTTGAAATGCAGAATTTGATGGAATGGTCTGCGGGCGTCACGTTGCGTTTGCAGAGCCCCTGGTGTTCCTAAACAGTAGAAACCCCCCACAAGTGACCCCATTTTAGAAACTAGACCCCCCAAGGAACTTATCTAGATATGTGGTGAGCACTTTGAACCCCCAAGTGCTTCACAGACGTTTACAACGCAGAGCCATGAAAATAAAAAATCATTTTTCTTTCCTCAAAAATGATGTTTTAGCAAGCATTTTTTTATTTTCACAAGGGTAACAGGATAAATTGGACTCCAGTAATTGTTGCGCAGTTTATCCTGAGTATGCTGGTACCCCATATGTGGGGGTAAACCACTGTTTGGGCACACGTCGGGGCTCGGAATTGAGGGAGCACCATTTGACTTTTTGAATACGAGATTGGCTGGAATCAATGGTGGCGCCATGTTGCATTTGGAGACCCCTGATGTGCCTAAACAGTGGAAACCCCTCAATTCTACCTCCAGCACTAACCCCCCCACACCCCTAACCCTAATCCCAACTGTAGCCATAACCCTAATCACAACCCTAATTCCAACCCTAACCCTAAGGCTATGTGCCCACGTTGCGGATTCGTGTGAGATTTTTCAGCATCATTTTTGAAAAATCCGCGGGTAAAAGGCACTGCGTTTTACCGGCGGATTTTCCGCGGATTTCCAGTGTTTTTTGTGCGGATTTCACCTGCGGATTCCTATTGAGGAACAGGTGTAAAACGCTGCGGAATCCGCACAAAGAATTGACATGCTGCGGAAAATACAACGCAGCGTTTCAGCGTGGTATTTTCTGCACCATGGGCACAGCGGATTTGGTTTTCCATGGGTTTACATGGTACTGTAAACCTGATGGAACACTGCTGCGAATCCGCAGTGACCAATCCGCAGTGTGGGCACATAGCCTAATTCTAAAGGTATGTGCACACGCTGCGGAAAACACTGCGGATCCGCAGCAGTTTCCCATGAGTTTACAGTTCAATGCAAACCCATGGGAAACAGAAATCGCTGTACACATGCTGTGGAAAAACTGCATGGAAACGCAGCGGTTTACATTCCGCAGCATGTCACTTCTTTGTGCGGATTCCGCAGCGGTTTTACAACTGCTCCAATAGAAAATCGCAGTTGTAAAACTGCAGTGAAATGCGCAGAAAAAACGCGGTAAATCCGCCATAAATCCGCAGCGGTTTAGCACTGCGGATTTATCAAATCCGCAGCGGAAAAATCCGCAGAGGACCAGAATACATGTGCACATACCGAAACCCTAACCCTAGCCCTAACCCTACCCCTAACCCTAACCCTAGCCCTAACCCTACCCCTAACCCTAGCCCTACCCCTAACCCTACCCCTAGCCCTAACCCTAGCCCTAACCCTAGCCCTAACCCTACCCCTAACCCTAACCCTAACCCTAGCCCTACCCCTACCCCTAACCCTACCCCTAACCCTACCCCTAACCCTAGCCCTAACCCTAGCCCTAACCCTATTCTAACATTAGTGGAAAAAAAAATTCTTTATTTTTTTATTGTCCCTACCTATGGGGGTGACAAAGGGGGGGGGGTCATTTATTATTTTTTTTATTCTGATCACTGAGATAGATTATATCTCAGTGATCAAAATGCACTTTGGAACGAATCTGCCGGCCATTTTGGAAGATGGCGGCGCCCGGGGAGAAGACGGACGGACCCCGGCAGCATCGGTAAGTATGAAGGGATGGGGGGGAGCACGGGGGGGGATCGGAGCATGGGGGGGTGAATCGGAGCGCGGGAGGGGTGGAACGGAGAATGGGGTGGGTGAAACGGAGCATGGGGGGGGTGGAACGGAGCACGGGGGGGTGGATCGGAGTGCAGGGGGGTGATTGGAGCACGGGGGGTTGATTGGAGCACGGGGGTGAGCGGACAAGAGCACGGGGGGGAGCGGAGCACAGGGCGGAGGGGAGCGGGGCAGTGTACCGGGCAGATCGGAGGGCTGGGGGGGCGATCGGTGGGGTGGGGTGGGGGCACATTAGTATTTCCAGCCATGGCCGATGATATTTCAGCATCAGCCATGGCTGGATTGTAATATTTCACTCGTTATAATAGGTGAAATATTACAAATCGCTCTGATTGGCAGTTTCACTTTCAACAGCCAATCAGAGCGACCGTAGCCACGGGGGGGTGAAGCCACCCCCCCTGGGCTAAACTACCACTCCCCCTGTCCCTGCAGATCGGGTGAAATGGGAGTTAACCCTTTCACCCGATCTGCAGGGACGCGATCTTTCCATGACGCCACATAGGCGTCATGGGTCGGATTGGCACCGACTTTCATGACGCCTACGTGGAGTCATGGGTCGGGAAGGGGTTAAAAAAAATTAACATTTAACTTTTTTTCACAAAAAATTTACTTCAGATCCAATTTGTTTTATTTTCTCAAGGATAACAGGAGAAATTTAATGCCAAAAGTTGTTGTACAATTTGTTATGAGTAAGTTGATACCCCATATGTGGGGGTAAACCACTGTTTAAACGCATGGCAGAGCTTGGAAGGGAAGGAGCGCCGTTTGACTTTTCAATGCAAAATTTGCTGGAATTGATATCGGACGCTATGTCGCGTTTGAAGAGCGAACTTATCTAGATGTGTTGTGAGAACTCTGAACACCCAAGTGTTTCACTAAAGTTTATAATGTAGAGTGGTGAAAATAAAAAATCATTTTTTCCCACAAAAATGATTTTTTAGCTCCCAAATTTTTATTTTCCCAAGGGTAACAAGAGAAATTGGACTGCAAAAGTTGTCCAACTTATCCTGAGTATGCTGATACCACTGTTTTACTAAGCTCAGAAGGGAAGGAGCACCATTTTACTTTTGCAACGCAGAATTGGCTGGAATTGAGATCGGACACCATGTCATGTTTAGAGAGCCCAAACAGTGGAAACCCCCCAATTCTAACTCCAACCGTAACCCAAACACACCCCTAACCATAACCACACCCCTAACCCAAACACACCCTTAACCCTAATCCCAACCCTAACCACAACCCTAACCCCAACACACCCCTAACCCTAATCCCAACAATAACCTTAACCACACCCCTGACCTTGACATACCCCTAACCCAAATTCCAACTGTAATCCCAACCATAACCCTAATCCCAGACATAAACGTGATCCAAACCCTAAGCCCAAATCTAGCCCCAACCCTAACCCTAACTTTAACCCCAACCCTAACCCTAACTTTAGCCCCAACCCTTACCCTAACTTTAGCCCTAACCCTAACTTTAGTCCCATCCCTAACCCTAATGGGAAAATAGAAATAAATACATTTTTTTTATTTTATTATTTTTCCCAAACTAAGGGCGTGATAAAGGGGGTTTGATTTACTATTTATTGAAGATTTTTATATCGGGTTTTTATGTTTGGCAGCTGTCACAAGCTAAAAGACGCTTTTTATTGCAAAACATAGTTTATGCATCACCACATTTTGAGAGCTATAATTTTTCCATATTTTGTCCTACACTCATGTGAGGTCTTGTTTTTTGCGTTGACGTTTTTATTGGTACCATTTTCGGGCACATGACTTTTTTGATCGCTGTTTGTTATGATTTTTGGGAGGCAGAATGAACAAAAACCAGCTATTCATGAATTTCTTTTGGGATGGGGGGCGTTTATACCATTCTGTGTGTGGAAAAATTGATAAAGCAGTTTTATTCTTCGGGTCAGTACAATTACAGCGATACCTCATTTATATCATTTTTTTATGTTTTGGCGCTTTTATACAATAAAAACTATTTTGTATAAAAAATATATATTTTTTGCATCGCTTTATTCTGAGAGCTATAACATTTTTTTTTCACTGATGGCACTGTATGGCAGCATGTTTTTTGCGGGACAAGATGTCGATTTCAGCGGTGCCATGTTCATTTATATCTGTCTTTTGGATCGCATGTTATTCCACTTTTTGTTCGGCGGTATGATGATAAACCATTTTTTTGCTACATTTTTTATTTATTTTTTTACGGTGTTCACTTAAGGGGATCAACAAGTGGGACAGTTTTATAGGTTTGGTCGTTACAATCGCGGGGATGTTTTTATTTACCTAAAGAAATGTATTTATTGGAGCAATATTTGTTTATTTTTTTTCTTTATTTAGGAATTTTTTGAAAAATATTTTTACCCAGTAAAATATATATTTTTTTTTGCTTTTTTACATTGTCCCAGGGTGGGACATCACTACAATACAGACCAAAAGTTTGGACACACCTTGTCATTTAAAGATTTTTCTATATTTTCATGAATGTGAAAAATGTACATTCACACTGAAGGCATCAAAACTATGAATTAACACAGGTGGAATTATATACTTAACAAAAAAGTGTGAAACAACTGAAATTATGTCTTATATTCTAGGTTCTTCAAAGTATCCACCTTTTGCTTTGATGACTGCTTTGCACACTCTTGGCATTCTCTTGATGAGCTTCAAGAGGTAGTCACCGGGAATGGTTTTCACTTCACAGGTGTGCCCTGTCAGGTTTAATAAGTGGGATTTCTTGCCTTATAAATGGGGTTGGGACCATCATAGTAACATAGTAACATAGTAACATAGTTAGTAAGGCCGAAAAAAGACATTTGTCCATCCAGTTCAGCCTATATTCCATCATAATAAATCCCCAGATCTACGTCCTTCTACAGAACCTAATAATTGTATGATACAATATTGTTCTGCTCCAGGAAGACATCCAGGCCTCTCTTGAACCCCTCGACTGAGTTCGCCATCACCACCTCCTCAGACAAGCAATTCCAGATTCTCACTGCCCTAACAGTAAAGAATCCTCTTCTATGTTGGTGGAAAAACCTTCTCTCCTCCAGACGCAAAGAATGCCCCCTTGTGCCCGTCACCTTCCTTGGTATAAACAGATCCTCAGCGAGATATTTGTATTGTCCCCTTATATACTTATACATGGTTATTAGATCGCCCCTCAGTCGTCTTTTTTCATCAGTTGTGTTGTGCAGAAGTCTGGTGGATACACAGATGATAGTTCTACTGAATAGACTGTTAGAATTTGTATTATGGCAAGAAAAAAGCAGCTAAGTAAAGAAAAACGAGTGTCCATCATGTCTTTACGAAATGAAGGTCAGTCACTCCGAAAAATTGGGAAAACTTTGAAAGTGTCCCCAAATGCAGTGGCAAAAACCATCAAGCGCTACAAAGAAACTGGCTCACATGAGGACCACCCCAGGAAAGGAAGACCAAGGGTCACCTCTGCTTCTGAGGATAAGTTTATTCGAGTCTCCAGCCCCAGAAATCGCAGGGTAACAGCAGCTCAGATTAGAGACCACGTCAAAGCCACACAGAGTTCTAGCAGCAGACATATCTCTACAACAACTGTTAAGAAGAGACTTTGTGCAGCAGGCCTTCATGGTAAAATAGCTGCTAGGAAACCCCTGCTAAGGACAGGCAACAAGCAGAAGAGACTTGTTTGGGCTAAAGAACACAAGGAATGGACATTAGACCGGTGGAAATCTGTGCTTTGGTCTGATGAGTCCAAATTTGAAATCTTTGGTTCCAAAGACCGTGTCTTTGTGTGATGCAGAAAAGATGAACGGATGGACTCTACATGCCTGGTTCCCACAGTGAAGCATGGAGGATGAGGTGTGATGGTGTGGGGGTGCTTTGCTGGTGACACTATTGGGGATTTATTCAAAATTGAAGCCATACTGAACCAGCATGTCTACCACAGCATCTTGCAGCGGCATGCTATTCCATCTGTTTTGCGTTTAGTTGGACCATTATTTTTTTTTTCAACAGGACAATGATCCCAAACACACCTCCAGGTTGTGTAAGGGCTATTTGACCAAGAAGGAGAGTGATGGGGTGCTACGCCAGATGACTTGGCCTCCACAGTTACCAGACCTGAACCCAATCGAGATGGTTTGGGGTGAGCTGGACCGCAGAGTGAAGGCAAAAGTGGCAAACAAGTGCTAAGCATCTCTGGGAACGACTTCAAGATTGTTGGAAGACCATTCCTGGTGACTACCTCTTGGGTCTCAGGGAAGCACGCAGGGAGCCCCCTCCCTACGCAATGCTTCCCTATGCCACCGGAACGCTGCAATCTTGTTTGATCGCAGTGTTCTGCGGGTTAAAGTGCCGGGCGTGGTCCGTGACCTCTCCTGGCACATAGTGCCAGATGTCAGCTGTGATAATCAGCTGACACCCGGTCGCGCTCCCCCTGTGAGCGCAGCTGATCGCATATTATGTACTATCCCTTCGATGGTCATACGGGCCCAGGTCACCTCGACGGGATAGTGCGTCTGATGTCAGAAAGGGGTTAATTGAAAAATAATCTGTGCATATCTGGTATCTACATACTCATACTTTCTCCTGAGTACACTGATACCTCATATGTGGGGGTAAACCACTGTTTGGGCACATGGTAAGGCTCGGAAGGGAAGGAGCGCCATTTGACTTTTTGAATGAAAAATGATCTCCATCGTTAGTGGACACCATGTCGCGTTTGGAGAGACCCTGTGTGCCTAAACATTGGCGCTCCCCCAAAAGTGACCCCATTTTGGAAACTAGACCCCCCAAGGAACTTATCTAGATGCCTAGTGAGCACTTTAAACCCTCAGGTGCTTCACAAATTGATCTGTAAAAATGAAAAAGTACTTTTTTTTCACACAAAAAATTATTTTCGCCTCAATTTTTTCATTTTCATATGGGCAATAGGATAAAATGGATCATAAAATTTGTTGGCAATTTCTCCCGAGTACGCCAATACCTCATATGTGGGGGTAAACCACTGTTTGGGCACACGGCAGGGCTCGGAAGGGAAGGCGTGCCATTTGACTTTTTGAATGGAAAATTAGCTCCAATTGTAAGCGGACACCATGTCGCGTTTGGAGAGCCCCTGTGTGCCTAAACATTGGAGATCCCCCACAAGTGACCCCATTTTGGAAACTAGACCCCCCAAGGAACTTATCTAGATGCATATTGAGCACTTTAAACCCCCAGGTGCTTCACAGAAGTTTATAACGCAGAGCCATGAAAATAAAAAATAATTTTTCTTTCCTCAAAAATGATTTTTTAGCCTGGAATTTCCTATTTTGCCAAGGGTAATAGGAGAAATTGGACCCAAATGTTGTTGTCCAGTTTGTCCTGAGTACGCTGATACCCCATATGTGGGGGTAAACCACTGTTTAGGCGCACGGCAGGGTTCGGAAGGGAAGGCACGCCATTTGGCTTTTTAAATGGAAAATTAGCTCCAATCATTAGCGGACACCATGTCACGTTTGGAGAGCCCCTGTGTGCCTAAACATTGGAGATCCCCCACAAATGACCCCATTTTGGAAACTAGACCCCCAAAGGAACTAATCTAGATGTGTGGTGAGGACTTTGAACCCCCAAGTGCTTCACAGAAGTTTATAACGCAGAGCCATGAAAATAAAAATAAAAAATTATTTTCTCAAAAATGATTTTTAGCCTGCAATTTTTTAATTTCCCAAGGGTAACAGGAGAAATTTGACCCGAAAAGTTGTTGTCCAGTTTCTCCTGAGTACGCTGATACCCCATATGTGGGGGTAAACCACTGTTTGGGCACATGCCGGGGCTCGGAAGTGAAGTAGTGACGTTTTGTAATGCAGACTTTGATGGAATGCTCTGCGGGCGTCACGTTGCGTTTGCAGAGCCCCTGATGTGGCTAAACAGTAGAAACCCCCCACAAGTGACCCCATTTTGGAAACTAGACCCCGAAAGGAACTTATCTAGATGTGTGGTGAGCACTTTGAACCCCCAAGTGCTTCACAGAAGTTTATAATGCAGAGCCGTGAAAATAATAAATACGTTTTCTTTCCTCAAAAATAATTATTTAGCCCAGAATTTTTTAATTTTCCCAAGGGTAACAGGAAATTTTATTTTGGGTTAGGGGTATGTCAAGGTCAGGGGTGTGGTTAAGGTTATTGTTGGGACCATCAGTAGTGTTGTGCAGAAGTCTGGTGGATACACAGATGATAGTTCTACTGAATAGACTGTTAGAATTTGTATTATGGCAAGAAAAAAGCAGCTAAGTAAAGAAAAACGAGTGTCCATCATGTCTTTACGAAATGAAGGTCAGTCACTCCGAAAAATTGGGAAAACTTTGAAAGTGTCCCCAAATGCAGTGGCAAAAACCATCAAGCGCTACAAAGAAACTGGCTCACATGAGGACCACCCCAGGAAAGGAAGACCAAGGGTCACCTCTGCTTCTGAGGATAAGTTTATTCGAGTCTCCAGCCCCAGAAATCGCAGGGTAACAGCAGCTCAGATTAGAGACCACGTCAATGCCACACAGAGTTCTAGCAGCAGACATATCTCTACAACAACTGTTAAGAAGAGACTTTGTGCAGCAGGCCTTCATGGTAAAATAGCTGCTAGGAAACCCCTGCTAAGGACAGGCAACAAGCAGAAGAGACTTGTTTGGGCTAAAGAACACAAGGAATGAACATTAGACCGGTGGAAATCTGTGCTTTGGTCTGATGAGTCCAAATTTGAAATCTTTGGTTCCAAAGACCGTGTCTTTGTGTGATGCAGAAAAGATGAACGGATGGACTCTACATGCCTGGTTCCCACAGTGAAGCATGGAGGATGAGGTGTGATGGTGTGGGGGTGCTTTGCTGGTGACACTATTGGGGATTTATTCAAAATTGAAGCCATACTGAACCAGCATGTCTACCACAGCATCTTGCAGCGGCATGCTATTCCATCTGTTTTGCGTTTAGTTGGACCATTATTTTTTTTTTCAACAGGACAATGATCCCAAACACACCTCCAGGTTGTGTAAGGGCTATTTGACCAAGAAGGAGAGTGATGGGGTGCTACGCCAGATGACTTGGCCTCCACAGTTACCAGACCTGAACCCAATCGAGATGGTTTGGGGTGAGCTGGACCGCAGAGTGAAGGCAAAAGTGGCAAACAAGTGCTAAGCATCTCTGGGAACTACTTCAAGATTGTTGGAAGACCATTCCTGGTGACTACCTCTTGGGTCTCAGGGAAGCACGCAGGGAGCCCCCTCCCTACGCAATGCTTCCCTATGCCACCGGAACGCTGCAATCTTGTTTGATCGCAGTGTTCTGCGGGTTAAAGTGCCGGGCGTGGTCCGTGACCTCTCCTGGCACATAGTGCCAGATGTCAGCTGTGATAATCAGCTGACACCCGGTCGCGCTCCCCCTGTGAGCGCAGCTGATCGCATATTATGTACTATCCCTTCGATGGTCATACGGGCCCAGGTCACCTCGACGGGATAGTGCGTCTGATGTCAGAAAGGGGTTAATTGAAAAATAATCTGTGCATATCTGGTATCTACATACTCATACTGATCTGGAGAATCATACTTCCGGGTCAGTTTTACCATATAGCAAACATGGTAAATAAAAAAAAAAAAAAATTGTAGAATTGTACTTTGTTTTGCAATTTCATCACACTTGTATTTTCTTTTTTACCACTTTTCACTACAATACAGTATATAGTAAAATCAATGGTTCCATTCAAAAGTCCAACTCATCCCGCAAAGAGCCCTCATATGGCTATATTGATACAAAATGGCCGCGTTCAATACTTTACATCAGTATTTGTAATCAGAACCTACAAGTATGATGCACAACCAAAGAATGCGTTTCGCTTCGGCCCTCGTCAAAGCTGAAGCGAAACGCGCGTTGGGTCTTGCGGGTTCACCATCGGGGTATGTATAAATATGGCAACATAATACCGCAGGATAACTATATCTGATGCATGGATACGGTATGCACTATAGGGATTAGGCTATTGCTGACTTGATATCCCCTATGTTTATATTAATTACTTATCATCTTCTTTTTAGTTATCCTTTCGGGGAAATTTAGTATTTATGCACTGCGATCACTTTATTCTGAGTATTCATTTGATATATATATTTTTTAAATGATTAAATTTGAGATCTGAGTAGCCTATGCATACTAGCCTTTTCTACGTATCTAATGCATATTTGATCCTTTATGCTCAGTAAATTATGGAGGTATTTATTGTATTTTACCTATTAAATTTAGCATCAACTTGATATATGTATTTATTGCCCATACCCTTATATGGCACATTGCACTCTATTGCCACCTGGTGGTGTGTTCCCTAATTTTAATGTTGTGACTATTTGTTCAGTAATAAACTATACATTTTTCTGAAGATTCTTTGGTTGTGCATCATACTTGTAGGTTCTGATTACTCTGATAGATACATGACTATAGATATATTTATTTGTTTGGTCAACTAATCAGTATTTGTAAGCCAAAACCAGGAGTGAAACAGTCAGAGGAAATATATAACAAAAACACCTCACCACTTCTGTATTTTTCACCTATTCCTGGCTTACGATTTTTGATGTAAAATACTGAACTTGTGAACATGGCTTAAGATTTTTTGCTTTTTATTTTCTTTTTTGGCTCTAAAAATGCATCAAAATTGTGTCCCACTGGCTACTATCTTGTTGGTTTCACATAAATCAAACCCCTAAATATTTGAGTTAATGATAATAATAATAATTATTATTATTGAGTTTGCCAGAATCCAAATTTTGGGGGAAATTCGTAACAGGTTTAATTAGTTTAGCCTTGATTCTCACATTTTTAAACACTAGCAAATAAAAAATGGGTTAATAATACACAAGAAAATGTTACAAGTCCATGTAATTCTATGAGTCACCCACACCCACAGCACCAGAATATCATTCTACCAACCAAGCCCTAAGCTATTGCTGCAGTAAAGTCACCCCCTAGACTTCAGTTTAGTTTGTTTTTTTTTTAATATCCATGAAGCCCATATCTGAGGATGGGAATTAGATCCATTTAGATGAATCAAGCAATAACTCTCTACAGCAATCATGCCTGGCAAGTGCTGTGTTCAGTCTTTGATTTCATCAAAATGGTAATGTGTTTTAAAAAAGCAACAGACAAATAACTCCAGAGGAACTGCTGGAAACTTTATTTGTAAATCACATCCTGTGTTCTGCATCTTGAGCTTAAAATTCCCGAATATTGTGAAAGACAGAAGTCAGAACAGGAGGCTTGGTGAGATGTAACCCTACCAGTGCTGAATAACTCACCTGACAGTACAAGGTCATGATGAGACAAGCGGGTGCAAAGGTAGCATCCGCACCGAAAGGTCCCTGCTATATAGACACCACTATCATAAATGGCATATAGAGTGTGTTCAGTCAAAATCCAGTTTTTAATTAGTGCTAGATCCTACCTGCCCTTTATTTGTTGGACTTTGGCCCAAGAGAGTTGACCTGATAGTTGGTGGTCTGTTATGACCTGGTGGTAAGGACAATAATGGACCTGGTGGTTAAGAGCACACGGAATGACCAGATAGTTACTAATAATATAGGACGAGCTCTGAGACGTGGGAACTCTGCTGACCGCAATCCCTAATCCTATCACACACACTAGAAATAGCCGTGGATTGCTCCTAACGCTCCCTATGCAACTCGACACAGCCTAAGAAACTAGCTAGCCCTAGAAATAGGAAAATAAAGCCTACCTTGCCTCAGAGAAATTCCCCAAAGGAAAAGTCAGCCCCCCACATATAATGACTGTGAGTAAAGATGAAAATTACAAACACAGAGATGAAATAGATTTAGCAAAGTGAGGCCCGACTTACTGAATAGACAGAGGATAGGAAGGTAACTTTGCGGTCAGCACAAAAATTACAAAAAGACCACGCAGAGGGCGCAAAAAGACCCTCCGCACCGACTCACGGTGCGGAGGCGCTCCCTCTGCGTCCCAGAGCTTCCAGCAAGCAAGACAAAATCAAAATAGCAAGCTGGACAGAAAAATAGCAAACCAGAGAAAAGCACGCAGGAACTTAGCTTCTGCTGGGAAGACAGGTCACAAGAACGATCCAGGAGAGAACAAGACCAATACTGGAACATTGACAGGTGGCATGGAGCAAAGATCTAAGTGGAGTTAAATAGAGCAGCCAGCTAACGAATTAACCTCGTCACCTGTGGAAGGAAACTCAGAAGCCGCAGCTCCACTCACAACCACCAGAGGAAACCCATGGACAGAACCATCCGAAGTACCATTCATGACCACAGGAGGGAGCTTGCCAACAGAATTCACAACAGTACCCCCCACTTGAGGAGGGGTCACCGAACCCTCACCAGAGCCCCCAGGCCGACCAGGATGAGCCAAATGAAAGGCACGAACCAGATCGGCAGCATGAACATCGGAGGCAAAGACCCAGGAATTATCTTCCTGACCATAACCCTTCCACTTGACCAGGTACTGGAGTTTCCGTCTCGAAATACGAGAATCCAAAATCTTCTCCACCACATACTCCAACTCCCCCTCAACCAACATCGGGGCAGGAGGATCAACGGATGGAACCACAGGCGCCACGTATCTCCGCAACAACGACCTATGGAATACATTATGGATGGCAAAAGAAGCTGGAAGGGTCAAACAAAATGACACAGGATTGAGAACCTCAGAAATCTTATACGGACCAATGAAACGAGGCTTAAACTTAGGAGAGGAAACCTTCATAGGAACATAACGAGACGACAACCAAACCAAATCCCCAACACGAAGTCGGGGACGCACACAGCGCCGGCGGTTAGCGAAACGTTGAGCCTTCTCCTGGGACAATGTCAAATTATCCACCACATGAGTCCAAATCTGCTGCAACCTATCCACCACAGTATCTACACCAGGACAGTCCGAAGACTCAACCTGCCCTGAAGAGAAACGAGGATGGAAACCAGAATTGCAGAAAAACGGCGAAACCAAAGTAGCCGAGCTGGCCCGATTATTAAGGGCGAACTCAGCCAAAGGCAAAAAGGACACCCAATCATCCTGATCAGCAGAAACAAAGCATCTCAGATATGTTTCCAAAGTCTGATTAGTTCGTTCGGTTTGACCATTTGTCTGAGGATGGAAAGCCGAGGAAAAAGACAAATCAATGCCCATCCTAGCACAAAAGGCTCGCCAAAACCTCGAAACAAACTGGGAACCTCTGTCCGAAATGATGTTCTCCGGAATGCCATGTAAACGAACCACATGCTGGAAAAACAATGGCACCAAATCAGAGGAGGAAGGCAATTTAGACAAGGGTACCAAATGGACCATCTTAGAGAAGCGATCACAAACCACCCAAATGACCGACATCTTTTGAGAGACAGGGAGATCCGAAATAAAATCCATAGAGATATGCGTCCAGGGCCTCTTCGGGACCGGCAAGGGCAAAAGCAACCCACTGGCACGAGAACAGCAGGGCTTAGCACGAGCACAAGTCCCACAGGACTGCACAAAAGAACGCACATCCCGCGACAAAGACGGCCACCAAAAGGATCTAGCCACCAAATCTCTGGTACCAAAGATTCCAGGATGACCAGCCAACACCGAACAATGAACCTCAGAGATAACTCTACTAGTCCATTTATCAGGGACAAACAGTTTCTCCGCTGGGCAACGGTCAGGTCTATCAGCCTGAAATTTTTGCAGCACCCGCCGCAAATCAGGGGAGATGGCAGACAAAATTACCCCCTCTTTGAGAATACCCGCCGGCTCAGGAACACCCGGAGAGTCGGGCACAAAACTCCTTGACAGGGCATCAGCCTTCACATTCTTAGAGCCTGGAAGGTACGAAGCCACAAAATCAAAACGGGAGAAAAATAGCGACCAACGAGCCTGTCTAGGATTCAACCGTTTGGCAGACTCGAGATAAATCAAATTCTTGTGATCCGTTAAGACCACCACGCGATGCTTGGCTCCTTCAAGCCAATGACGCCACTCCTCGAATGCCCACTTCATGGCCAACAACTCTCGATTGCCAACATCATAATTGCACTCAGCAGGCGAAAACTTTCTAGAAAAGAATGCACATGATTTCATCACCGAGCCATCAGAACTTCTTTGCGACAAAACAGCCCCTGCTCCAATCTCAGAAGCATCAACCTCGACCTGAAACGGAAGCAAAACATCTGGCTGGCACAACACAGGGGCAGAAGCAAAACGACGCTTCAACTCTTGAAAAGCTTCCACAGCCGCAGAAGACCAATTGACCACATCAGCACCCTTCTTGGTCAAATCAATCAACGGTTTAGCAACACTAGAAAAATTACTGATGAAGCGATGATAAAAATTAGCAAAGCCCAGGAACTTTTGCAGACTCTTCACAGATGTCGGCTGAGTCCAATCATAAATGGCCTGGACTTTAACAGGGTCCATCTCGATAGTAGAAGGGGAAAAAATGAAACCCAAAAATGAAACCTTCTGAACTCCAAAGAGACACTTAGACCCCTTCACAAACAAAGAATTAGCACGAAGGACCTGGAACACCATTCTGACCTGCTTCACGTGAGACTCCCAATCATCCGAGAAGACCAAAATATCATCCAAATATACAAATCAGGAATTTATCCAGGTACTCTCGGAAGATGTCATGCATAAAGGACTGAAATACTGATGGAGCATTGGAAAGCCCGAATGGCATAACCAAGTACTCAAAATGGCCCTCGGGCGTATTAAATGCTGTTTTCCATTCATCACCCTGCTTAATACGCACAAGATTATACGCACCACGAAGATCTATCTTGGTGAACCAACTAGCCCCCTTAATCCGAGCAAATAAATCCGACAGCAGCGGCAAAGGGTACTGAAATTTGACTGTGATCTTATTAAGAAGGCGGTAATCAATACAAGGTCTCAAAGAACCATCCTTCTTGGCCACAAAAAAGAACCCTGCTCCCAATGGTGACGACGACGGGCGAATATGACCCTTCTCCAAGGATTCCTTTACATAACTCCGCATAGCGGTGTGCTCTGGCACAGATAAATTGAAAACTTACTACCAGGAATCAAATTGATAGCACAATCACAATCCCTATGAGGAGGTAGGGCACTGGATTTGGGCTCATCAAATACATCCCGGTAATCCGATAAAAACACTTCAGAAGGGGTGGATGACGAAATAGACAGAAATGGAACATCACCATGTACCCCCTGACAACCCCAGCTGGACACAGACATAGATTTCCAATCCAATACTGGATTATGGACCTGTAGCCATGGCAACCCCAAAACGACCACATCATGCAGATTATGCAACACCAAAAAGCGAATATCCTCCTGATGTGCAGGAGCCATGCACATGGTCAATTGCGTCCAGTACTGAGGCTTATTCTTGGCCAAAGGCGTAGCATCAATTCCTCTCAATGGAATAGGATACTGCAAGGGCTCCAAGAAAAAACCACAGCGCCTAGCAAACTCCAAGTCCATCAAATTCAGGGCAGCGCCTGAATCCACAAATGCCATAACAGAATAGGATGACAAAGAGCAAATCAGAGTAACGGACAAAAGAAATTTCGACTGTACTGTACCAATGGTAGCAGACCTAGCGAAACGCTTAGTGCACTTAGGACAATCGGAGATAGCATGAGTGGAATCACCACAGTAAAAACACAGCCCATTCTGACGTCTGTGTTCTTGCCGTTCAGCTCTGGTCAAAGTCCTATCACATTGCATAGGCCCAGGTCTATACTCAGATAATACCGCCAAATGGTGCACAGCTTTACGCTCACGCAAGCGTCGATCGATCTGAATGGCCAAAGACATAGACTCATTCAGACCAGCAGGCATGGGAAATCCCACCATGACATCCTTAAGGGCTTCAGAGGGACCCTTTCTGAAAATTGCTGCCAGGGCACATTCATTCCACTGAGTGAGTACAGACCACTTCCTAAACTTTTGACAATATATCTCTACCTCATCCTGACCCTGACACAGAGCCAGCAAGATTTTCTCTGCCTGATCCACTAAATTAGGTTCATCATAAAGCAATCCAAGCGCCAGGAAAAACGCATCAACATCACGCAATGCCGGATCTCCTGGTGCAAGGGAAAATGCCCAGTCTTGAGGGTCGCCACGTAACAAAGAAATAATGATTTTCACTTGTTGAACAGGGTCACCTGAGGAGCAAGGTTTCAAAGCAAGTTATAATTTACAATTATTTTTGAAATTCAGAAACTTAGATCTATCCCCAAAAAACAAATCAGGAATTGGAATCCTAGGCTCTAACATCGGATTCTGAACCACAAAATCTTGAATGTTTTGCACCCTTGCAGTGAGATTATTCATACAAGAGAACAGACCTTGAATGTCCATATCTACACCTGTATCCTGAACCACCCAGAGGTAAAGGGGAAAAGAGAGACAAAACACACTGCAAAGAAAAAAAAATGGTCTCAGAACTTCTCTTATCCCTCTATTGAGATGCATTAGTACTTTGGGCCACCTGTACTGTTATGACCTGGTGGTAAGGACAATAATGGACCTGGTGGTTAAGAGCACACGGAATGACCAGATAGTTACTAATAATATAGGACGAGCTCTGAGACGTGGGAGCTCTGCTGACCGCAATCCCTAATCCTATCACAAACACTAGAAATAGCCGTGGATTGCTCCTAACGCTCCCTATGCAACTCGACACAGCCTAAGAAACTAGCTAGCTAGGCCTAGAGATAGGAAAATAAAGCCTACCTTGCCTCAGAGAAATTCCCCAAAGGAAAAGGCAACCCCCCACATATAATGACTGTGAGTAAAGATGAAAATTACAAACACAGAGATGAAATAGATTTAGCAAAGCGAGGCCCGACTTACTGAATAGACAGAGGATAGGAAGGTAACTTTGCGGTCAGCACAAAAACTACTAAAAAAGACCATGCAGAGGGCGCAAAAAGACCAGAGCTTCCAGCAAGCAAGACAAAATCAAAATAGCAAGCTGGACAGAAAAATAGCAAACCAGAGAAAAGCACGCAGGAACTTAGCTTCTGCTGGGAAGACAGGTCACAAGAACGATCCAGGAGAGAACAAGACCAATACTGGAACATTGACAGGTGGCATGGAGCAAAGATCTAAGTGGAGTTAAATAGAGCAGCCAGCTAACGAATTAACCTCGTCACCTGTGGAAGGAAACTCAGAAGCCGCAGCTCAACTCACAACCACCAGAGGAAGCCCATGGACAGAACCATCCGAAGTACCATTCATGACCACAGGAGGGAGATTGCCAACAGAATTCACAACAGTGGTCCCATCAAAGAAAAGTATGCTTTGTCGTGGCTGGTGGGCACACAAAAATAGGTCAATTGTATACTGAAAATTGAATATTTCAAGGGAGTCATATATTATTGCTCTTACTGCCTTTATTTAAATGTGTCGTTTTATGGTGTCTTTTGGCATGTTCCAAAATTATTATAGTCTTGCAACAATTTTCCATTCTATTTCACCATTTCCATCAGTTCTTTTCAGACAAAGTGGTCAAATGTTTTGAACATATACTGTAATAATACATCTATCTACTAAATTAAATTAAGAATAAGAGGTCTTTATTCACCAGATACACAGCCAATAAATACATTACCCTGTGTCTTCCATAATTTATATACAGAAGATCACATGTATGGGGCCTTACACCCTTATGTATTGACCGTGACTGGTGTTGCTTCAATTCTAATAGTAACTATTAATGTAGCCATCTAGAATCAGAGCGTTATGTCAATAAGGCATCACACTAGAGAGTTTTACGGACGTATGAGAGGTGCAAAAACTAGGCATTGCACACGGACCAATGTTTCTCTATGGGGCAGCTCCTATCTGCCGTATATTTTGTGAATACTTTACGTGCGTAGAAAATCGCAGCATGCTGCGTTTGTCAGCGTATTGCACAAAAAATCCGCCAATGAAAGTCCATGGGGGCGAGAAAAATACAGATTACACACGGACCATCAGTGTAACTTTCGAGAAATACGCAGCGGTGTTCTATAGAAGAGCCGGTAATTCAGCGCGGTGTACAGTAAAATCACATTGACATGTTAGAATAGAATAGATCAAATAAATGTCTACACATAGTATAGGTATATATATATATATATATATATATATATATATATATGTATATGTATATGTATATGTATATATATATATATATATATATGTCATTGAGACACATATATATATATTTCATACAGCGCTAGACAGCATAAAAGTCGGTAATTCAATTGCCGGCTTTTGCTATCTCTACATCAAACCTGACAGGGTATGAGACATGGTTTACATACAGTAAACCATTTCATATTCCTTATCTTTTTTACATATTTCTCACTAATAATGTTAGTAGTGTGTGTGAGTGCAAAATTTGGGCGCTCTAGCTGTTAAAATAAAGGGTTACATCACGGAAAAAACTGGCGTGGGCTCCCGCGCAATTTTCTCCGCAAGAGTGGGAAAGCCAGTGACTGAGGGCAGATATTAATAGTCTAGAGAGGGACCATGGTTATTGCCCCCCTTCCCGGCTAAAAATATCTGCCCCGAGCCACCCCAGAAAAGGCACATCTGTAAGATGCGCCTATTCTGGCACTTAGCCTCTCTCTTCCCACTCCCGAGTAACAGTGGGATATGGGGTAATAAAGGGTTACAGAACAAGGGTCTTCAGGTGGATTAAGTGTACAATATAGATTTTACAACCCCATGTGTGTATTTATTTCATTAAAATACTTTATTCATAATGTGTGTGTGTTATTAACCCTTTACTACTATTGGATTAATAATGGATAGGTGTCTTATTGACATCTCTCCTTTATTAACCAGGCTTAATGTCACCTTACAATAGCAAGGTGACATTAACCCTTTATTACCCCATATCCCACCGATACTCAGGAGTGGGAGGAGAGAGGCTAAGTGCCAGATTAGGCACATCTTACAGATGGGCCTTTTCTGGCGTGGCTGGGGGCAGATGTTTTTTGCCGGGGGGGGGGGGGCAATATCCATGGTCACTCTCTAGGCTATTAATATCTTCCCTCAGTCACTGGCTTTCCCACTCTGGTGGAGAAAATTGCGCGGGAGCCCACAACAGTTTTTTCCGAGATTTAACCCTTTATTTTAACAGCTAGAGCCCACAAATTTTGCACACACTGTACTAAGATTATTAGTGAGGAATATGTAAAAAAAATAAGGGATATGAAATGGTTTACTGTATGTAAAAAATGTCTCATATCCTGTCGGGTTTGATAAGGAGATAGGAAAAGCCGGCAATTGAATTACTGGCTTTTAAGCTATCTAGCACTGTATGATATATATCATACACTGTATGATATATATATCATACATATATATATATTTCTGGCCCTAACTGTATATATATATATATATATATATATATACATATATATATATATATATATATATATATATATACAGTTAGGTCCATATATATTTGGACAGAGACAACATTTTTCTAATTTTGGTTATAGACATTACCACAATGAATTTTAAACAAAACAATTCAGATGCAGTTGAAGTTCAGACTTTCAGCTTTCATTTGAGGGTATCCACATTAAAATTGGATGAAGGGTTTAGGGGTTTCAGCTCCTTAACATGTTCCACCCTGTTTTTAAAGGGACCAAAAGTAATTGGACAGATTAAATAATTTTAAATAAAATGTTAATTTCTAGTACTTGGTTGAAAGCCCTTTGTTGGCAATGACTGCCTGAAATCTTGAACTCATGGACATCACCAGACACTGTGTTTCCTACTTTTTGATGCTCTGCCAGGCCTTCACTGCGGTGGTTTCCAATTGCTGTTTGTTTGTGGGCCTTTCTGTCTGAAATTTAGTCTTTAACAAGTGAAATGCTGCTCAATTGTGTTGAGATCAGGTGACTGACTTGGCCATTCCAGAATATTCCACTTCTTTGCTTTAATAAACTCCAGGGTTGCTTTGGCTTTATGTTTTGGGTCATTGTCCATCTGTAGTATAAAACGACGATCAATCAGTTTGGCAGCATTTGGCTGGATCTGAGCACACAGTATGTCTCTGAATACCTCAGAATTCATTAGGCTGCTTCTGTCCTGTGTCACATCATCAATAAACACTAGTGACCCAGTGCCACTGGCAGCCATGCATGCCCAAGCCATCACACTGCCTCCGCCGTGTTTTACAGATGATGTGGTATGCTTTGGATCACGAGCTGTACCACGCCTTCGCCATACTTTTCTCTTTCCATCATTCTGGTAGAGGTTGATCTTGGTTTCATCTGTCCAAAGAATGTTCTTCCAGAACTGTGCTGGCTTTTTAGATGTTTTTTTAGCAAAGTCCAGTCTAGCCTTTTTATTCTTGATGCTTATGAGTGGCTTGCACCGTGCAGTGAACCCTCTGTATTTACTTTCATGCAGTCGTCTCTTTATGGTAGATTTGGATATTGATACGCCGACCTCCTGGAGAGTGTTGGTCACTTGGTTGGCTGTTGTGAAGGGGTTTCTCTTCACCATGGAGATTATTCTGCGATCATCCACCACTGTTGTCTTCCGTGGGCACCCAGGTCTTTTTGCATTGATGAGTTCACCAGTGCTTTCTTTCTTTCTCAGGATGTACCAAACTGTAGATTTTGCCACTCCTAATATTGTAGCAATTTCTTGGAGGTTTTTTTTTCTGTTTTCGCAGCTTAAGGATGGTTTGTTTCACCTCCATGGAGAGCTCCTTTGACCGCATGTTCACTTCACAGCAAAACCTTCCAAATGCAAGCACCACACCTGAAATCAACTCCAGGCCTTTTATCTGCTTAATTGATAATGACATAACGAAGGGATTGCCCATACCTGTCCATGAAATAGCCTTGGAGTCCATTGTCCAATTACTTTTGGTCCCTTTAAAAACAGGGTGGCACATGTTAATGAGCTGAAACTCCTAAACCCTTCATCCAATGTTAATGTGGATACCCTCAAATGAAAGCTCAAAGTCTGAACTTCAACTGCATCTGAATTGCTTTGTTTAAAATTCATTGTGGTAATGTCTATAACCAAAATTAGAAAAATGTTGTCTCTGTCCAAATACATATGGACTTAACTGTATATGTGTCTCACTGACATATATACAGGGGTTGGACCAAATAATGGAAACACCTAATGTTTTGGCATCATAATCTTCGAACATGTGATAAACATGCAAACCGTGACATATGGTGATGATTTGTAGTTGATTATTTGTGTTATGTGATATGTGTATGTAAATTAACTGTTTGTTTTGCAGAATTGTAAGAACATTTATGAGAACCTGATACCAATGGCAGACCTCTCGGATTTTCAAAGAGGCCAAATTGTTGGTGCTCGTATGGCAGGCGCTAGTGTAACAGAGTGCCCGAATGCTTGGCGTGTCAAGAGATACTGTCTCCAAAGTAATGACTGCTTTTGAAAGAGAAGGAAAAATGTCCCCAGCAAAGCACAGGTCCGGCGAAAGTCAAATTTGACTGAGAGAGACCGTCGGACTCTAAAGCGAATTGTGAGAGAGGATCGCAAGACCACGGCTCCGAAAATCACTGCTGAGCTCAATGAACACCTACAGAACACAGTTTCCTCGAAAACTGTTCGTCGGGAGCTGCACAAATCTGGATTCCACGGAAGAGCTGCAATTAGAAAACCGCTGCTCTCAATGACAAATGTTTCCAAGCATTTAGAGTGGTGTAGAAGTCTCCAGAATTGGTCCCTCGAGCAGTGGAAACGTGAAATCATCGTTTACCCATTTCTACCCTCCGGCCGAGTGTACGTTTGGAGACAGCCGAAAGAAGCATTCCATCCAGACTGCCTTCTCCAACCCGTAAAACATGGCGGAGATTCTGTGATGATATGGGGTGCTATTTCGTGGAGATCTGCCGGGCCAATGCTATCCCTTCATGGAAGAACTAACAGCCGAGATTATTTAGGCATTTTGGGCGACCAAGTGCAACAGTTCAAGCACTGTTCCAGGAGGGAAACGCCATCTTTCAGGATGATAGTGCACCAATTCACACAACTAGAATCATTAAAGCATGGCATGAGGAACATTCTAATGAAGTTGAGCATCTCATCTGGCCCCCACAATCCCCAGACCTCAACATTATTGAGCATTTAGGGTCGATTTTAGAGATTCAAGTTAGACGTCAATTTCCGTCGCCATCGTCGTTCAAAGAACTGGAGGGTGTTTTAACTGCAGAATGGGCTAAAATTCCTTTGCAAACAATTCACACCTTGTATGAATCCATACCTCGGAGAATTGAGGCTGTAATCGCCGCTAAAGGTGGACCTACACCATATTAAACTAACTTTTGTTGATGTTTCCAGGTGTTTCCATTATTTGGTCCAACCCCTGTATATATATATATATATATATATATATATATATATATATATATATATATATATTGACTGTATATATGTTTTGACGAATATTTGAGCCCATGGATCCATTATATGTCCATTTTGCAAGGTTGCGAGAAACAAAAAGCAGTACGGATGCCATACGGATTACATACAGAGGATGACATGCGTAAAATACGCAGCCACATCCTGCCTACGAATGACATACGGATCACTGTTTTGGGATCATTTCTGCGTATAACATCTGAAAAAAAGGACCATATTTCCCTATGCTAAGTGTGACCCCAGCCTAAGACAGAAAGGAAGTGAATGAAAATATTAGAGCAATGCTATATGTACTCAAAAAAACACATTTTCCATCAATTTAAAATTGGCAAAGAGTTAACACAATGAAGTGTGTGCATGGATCCTGGAGCCCAAATGCAAAATAATTATGGACAAGTTGATTTCATGGTAATCTTTCAGTATAAGCAGGCTGCCGAAATAGTCATTCATCAAGCAAAATGATCTTTTGCTTAGTGAAAAAAAATCATCCTTCTCAGTAGTGCATCAGTGCAATCAGCACTTGCACAGCCGAGAACTATGGCAGGTTATGCTCACTGAACCAGTAGTGGAAAAAGACAGAAGAGTCCCCTGTGCAGGAACAGTGTATAGGTCCTTTGAGATCCAATAATGTGTCTGAGAAACTGCCTTCTGCTTCGGAGGTGGATATGGGACCCCATTCCTTGTGGGCCCCTGTGCAGCTGCAGGGTGCACTAATAGTACTCTATGTCCACCCCTGCACTGAGTGATCTCTATAGAGAGCTCAGTGTGCACCATTTACTTTGGACTGCCTGTAAACGACCACCATTTGGTAAAAGTTTACCAATTGGTGGTCCTATTGTGCCACTGGTTGGTCCATGTAAACCCCCTAAAATTTGGTATATCAAGTACATTTATTGCCAGGGTATGGTGCCTTGCTAGGGTCTGGCTTTAGGGAGGTATACCGAAGTCCAATGTGGGCCAATAAGTTTCTATTGTTATATTACAGGATCATAAACTTGTAATTTGTACATAGCTATAAGATTAGGTACACACGATGTTTGTGGCCATTGTTAGGCACATACACTCCACAGGTATGGGCCCGTTGGTGACCACTGTCAGGTTGGATGACAAGACATCTGCTCACTACAGGGTCTCCTTGTAAAGAAGCGTATACCACATACCTCTGTATAGGAAAGCACAGTCTGCTGCAGTTTCCTATGCAGTGAGATAAATGGATAGCAGACACAGAACACATTTTTAGCCTCTGTCTGGAGAATGAGGGTTTATGCAACGTTACAGTACATGTTGGGAAAATCTCCCAATGTATGCTGCAGGCTAAATTAGCATTTGTGCACAAACGCAGTGCGCATGTAGCTTAGTGCCACCAGAAGCATGAGACCTGTAACTGGGCCAAGCTGACCAATATCTGCACTCATCCAACCCATAATGAACAGTTGGAGAGAAAATGTCTCTTATTTTTCTATTGTAGGGGGCTTAACTTTTCCATCAGGACAGTGCAATTGTTAAATTAGACAGAGTCCCATTGCATTAACTGCAATTGTGACAAATAGCATTGAGATTTAAGAACATTTGTCTTGAAATCCTGTGATGTCGGCCAGTTCTTTGTGTTCAAGGCCTCTTTTACTCAAGGTGAAAAAAGGACAGTAGATAAGTGTTAAACCATCTGTGTTTAGGGACAGGACTGGGCAGAAGAAGGGGCAGCTGGGCAAATGTTCATACGGCCATTCACAATGTTGCCCGAAGGAATTAGATCTGTATTTCAGTTGAGGATGTCATAGATTTCCTGGAAAAACAGATTATTAGATCCAGACACATAATAAAAATTAATTAGCCCCAAGTTAGAAATCTGCCAGACTGCCCTTGAGGTTAATAACTGGGCACAGAGCATTAGGTTTCCCTTTGCCAGTTTGGATATACAAAAACCCCTTTACAATGCTTCATATACTAATTCCAGCATGTCTGCCAAATTACTCATTGGAAGCAAAACTTCATTCTCTACACCTCGTGCTTTTAGTATTTTATATTTTAGGATATACTGAAAAAAGAATTTAGCAATTCTAATGCTGCAGTTCTAGGGAGAATCAAATATATTTTTTATTCCTTCACCTCTTGTGTTTGTGTAAGAGTTCAGGTGTCTCACATGAAAGAGTTCCTGGGTATAAAAACTCTACAAACCAAATGGAAGGATGTTTAAAATTGAAGGTACCGTGCTATAAGCTATAAAATAAAAAATGGGCTGGCTGGCTAGTTGGGTGTGCACAACTGCTAAGGTGCACTGCTGAATGAAAAAAAAAGCAGGTTCCTATATATAGCTAAAATATAACCTTTATTTCTTACCAATTAAAAAAGTGCAAACATCTAGTACTGACAAAAGTGCAAAGTGCATACGTACAACATAAAGACACATATAAAAACGCATAAGCGTGTAACCGCACAACAAGATAATATCTAGTATAGGGGTAGATAAACTAATATCTTGAACAGAAACAGGCCAGAAACTGTGAATCCGTAAACCTCTAGATCTCACGGCTCTAGGCCAAAACTGTTATGATATGGCAGGATGTCGCCCCAGCAGACTATATCCTTAGTAGATTTCAAGCCTCTAGGTAACTGCTATTGCAGTATAAACATACCCCTACCAGGCGGTGTATTTCTGTTTTAATGCTCAGACATCCGCAGTGACCCTGTAGCCATCCAAATACCCTTAATATAGAAGCATTTCAGGCAAAGTTACATATAGAGTCACATGCGTAGGTTAACAAATGATACTCATCTGCCTTCTGCTGGTCACCATCTAGAGACCTGGTGCAGTGCTGAGTTTAAATGGCCCATCACATCGGTTATTCTACTTGCAACCGCATCATTCCCTCTGGGTCCATCGTCCTGTAAAGTGCCTCCCAACGCGTTTCATATAGATCATAATCATCAGGGGATTGTGTCACCTTTACATGTATTGCGTGAGCATGACGCTATGGCGGTCCATCCCCCGCCTCTTTTTATATGTAGCTAACTGGCGTCTCACCGTCTCATGTTTCCGGACGCCGAGAGCCTCACTTCCGGTGTAACCAAAGACTGTGCACCCTGGAAAAAAGGAACGCAAACTATGTTCTGGATATCCAGACGTCGGCGCACCATGCCGTAACGTCATATCCGGTGGGCGAGCATTACATGCGTGCCGCCCACTTACCGGTGCGTCCCAGCGCTTTGCGCTTTCTTTAGTGTAGGGAGAAGGGGACACCTGTCACTCTGACCTCCCCTGCACTGATGTATCGATGGGGGGAAAGTGTATCCAAGCACCCCCAGAGTCCTCCGAAACATGTATATGCAGACTTTAACTACCAATTTAAACTAGCGATAACCCCATGGTCTGAGGTACAAAAGAACCCTCGGAGGACAGTATATATCACCCATGAAAAAATAAATTATGCACACGTCTAGACAATGATATTATTGAACCAGAGAACAGTATAATTTACAAAAAATAACAAAATAAATACAAAAAAATGATGATAAAAAAATGAATGAAAAAAGGGGGGAACATGTAGGCGACACAACGGACCTCCAAAAAAGAAGAAAGAAAAGGGTGCAGCTATTGGTATCCCTAAACAAACCCTCTCTATCCTATTCCCTGCCTATTGCGGAGGTTGGCACCCTAAACCTGCGCAGTGGCGCCCCCACTCGACGGCAGCTGTCCCTGTTGCAAGGATACCCTATTACCCCCTGCCTCTATAGGAAGGAAGAGAAGCCTAGGTGGTCATTCAGACCATATGGTGTAGTGGTTTGGAGGTGAAAAATCCACCTACTTTCCCTCTGTAGGATGTTCCTGTCCCAGTCTCCACCTCTCTGGGACTGATAAACTCTATCAATGCCCATGAATTTTATCATTTTTAAGTCGCCTTGGTGGATTGTGTTGATGTGATTAGCAACTGGGGTGTCTCTTTTATTAATGGTGTCACAGTGGTGTTCTCCAACTCTTCTTCTAAACTCCCTGCTCGTTTTGCCAATGTATTCAAGTCCGCAGTTGCAGGTCATTTTATAGATCACCCCCTTCGTTTTGCAGTTTATAAAGTGGTTAACATGAAAGACCTTTCCCGTTATATTGGTGCACTGCTGCAACAACCCAATTGAGGTGGAGAGCCCACATATAATTGTACTGATGCTGTTGATAGAAGTAAGTGAACCTAGTTCATGCACCATAGTAATTGCAGATCTTAAACTGTATACTAGTGCATAATGCAAGTGGCATAAACAAGTCAGTTAATCACTATCAAAGTATATAAATATCAATAGTAGTCAATTAGGAATATGGAATGTTGTAGCATAATACAGTTAGGTCCATATATATTTGGACAGAGACAACATTTTTTAATTTTGGTTCTAGACATTACCACAATGAATTTTAAACAAAACAATTCAGATGCAGTTGAAGTTCAGACTTTCAGCTTTCATTTGAGGGTATTCACATTAAAATTGGATGAAGGGTTTAGGAGTTTCAGCTCCTTAACATGTGCCACCCTGTTTTAAAAGGGACCAAAAGTAATGGGACAATTGACTCCAAGGCTATTTCATGGACAGGTGTGGGCAATCCCTTCGTTATGTACCGTATATACTCGAGTATAAGCCGACCCAAGTATAAGCCGACCCCCCTAATTTTGCCACAAAAAACTGGGAAAACTTACTCGAGTATAAGCCTAGGGTGGAAATGCAGCAGCTACCGGTGAATTTCAATAATGAAAATAGATCATTATTTCCCCATAGCTGTGCCATATAGTGCTCTGCGCCGTTCATTATTGCCCTATAGCTCTGCCCCATATAGTGCTCTGCGCCGTTCATTATTGCCCTATAGCTGTGCCCCATATAGTGCTCTGCACCGTTCATTATTGCCCTGTAGCTGTGCCCCATATAGTGCTCTGCACCGTTCATTATTGCCCTATAGCTGTGCCCCATATAGTGCTCTGCACCGTTCATTATTGCCCTATAGCTGTGCCCCATATAGTGCTCTGCACCGTTCATTATTGCCCTATAGCTGTGCCCCATATAGTGCTCTGCACCATTCATTATTGCCCCATAGAAAGCTCTGCCCCATAAAGTGCTCTTGCACCGTTCATATTGCCCCATAGAAAGCTCTGCCCCATATAGTGCTCTGCACCGTTCATATTGCCCCATAGAAAGCTCTGCCCCATATAGTGCTCTTGCACCATTCATATTGCCCCATAGAAAGCTCTGCCCCATATAGTGCTCTGCACCGTTCATATTGCCCCATAGAAAGCTCTGCCCCATATAATGCTCTGCACCGTTCATATTGCCCCATAGAAAGCTCTGCCCCATATAGTGCTCTTGCACCGTTCATATTGCCCCATAGAAAGCTCTGCCCCATATAGTGCTCTTGCACCGTTCATATTGCCCCATAGAAAGCTCTGCCATTGTCGCTGCTGCTGCTGCTGCAGTAAACAAAAAAAAAAAACACACTCACCTCTCTTGCTTGCAGCTCCCAGCATCTCATTCCGGCGTCTCGTCCCGGCGTCTCCGCTCTGACTGATCAGGCAGAGGGCGCCGCGCACACTATATGCGTCATCGCGCCCTCTGACCTGAACAGTCAGAGCGCAGAGACGCCGGGAAGATGGAGCAACGTCGGGAAGATGGAGCGGCGCCCGGCGGCTGGAACGCGGACAGGTGAATATTACATACTTACCTGGTCCTGGCGTCCGGCTCCTTCTCCCGGACAGCTGTCTTCGGTGCCGCAGCTTCTTCCTCTATCAGCGGTCACCGTTACCGCTGATTAGAGAAATGAATAGGCGGCTCCACCCCTATGGGAGGTGGAGCCGCCTATTCATTTCTCTAATGAGCGGTCCCACGTGACCGCTGATAGAGGAAGAACTGCAGCACCGAAGACCGTGGGATGGCAGGGGGAGCACCAGAATCGCTGGGACTAGGTAAGTATGCCTCAGAGCCCTCTCCCCCTCACCCGCCGACCCCACCGCCGACCATGACTCGAGTATAAGCCGAGAGGGGCACTTTCAGCCCCAAAATTTGGGCTGAAAATCTCGACTTATACTCGAGTATATATGGTAATTCTCAATTAAGCAGATAAAAGGCCTGGAGTTGATTTGAGGTGTGGTGCATGCATTTGGAAGGTTTTGCTGTGAAGTAAACATGTGGTCAAAGGAGCTCTCCATGCAGGTGAAACAAGGCATCCTTAAGCTGCGAAAACAGAAAAAACCCATCCGAGAAATTGCTGCAATATTAGGAGTGGCAAAATCTACAGTTTGGTACATCCTGAGAAAGAAAGAAAGCACTGGTGAACTCATCAATGTAAAAAGACCTGGGTGCCCACGGAAGACAACAGTGGTGGATGATCGCAGAATAATCTCCATGGTGAAGAAAAACCCCTTCACAACAGCCAACCAAGAGAACAACACTCTCCAGGAGGTAGGCGTATCAATATCCAAATCTACCATAAAGAGAAGACTGCATGAAAGTAAATACAGAGGGTTCACTGCACGGTGCAAGCCACTAATAAGCATCAAGAATAAAAAGACTAGACTGGACTTTGCTAAAAAACATCTAAAAAAGCCAGCACAGTTCTGGAAAAACATTCTTTGGACAGATGAAACCAAAATCAACCACTACAAGAATGATGGAAAGAGAAAAGTATGGTGAAGGCGTGGTACAGCTCATGATCCAAAGCATACCACATCATCTGTAAAACATGGCGGAGGCAGTGTGATGGCTTGGGCATTCATGGCTGCCAGTGGCACTGGGTCACTTGTGTTTATTGACAACAAAAAACGTCAGTAAAAATTGAAACGTGCACATATATGGCGACTCAAAATCAGATAATCTAAATTAGGAGAACCAAGAGTCAAAACTAGCCACAAAAGTATCACAAAAGGTAATGTTTATTAAACAACTTATAAACAAAAATACAATAATCAATAATCAAGGATATAAAGTGCATAGTAACTGTATCCTAAAATACATCCATGTCAGCCAGGCACATAGGGCAGGAACATACAATTAGTCATAGACGTCAGTGTGAAGTACTATTGACACATAGGCTGCATTGTCTCAGTACTGTGGTGATCTAATTAGAAGGTGTATTCTCAGTGGCCATATATCAGTGGCCCCTGAGGAAGCGGTTACAATAGAACGCGAAACGCGCGTTGGGGAACGTCGTCCAGGACTCGGACAGGACTTCATTGTACACATGGGTAATTTACTTATGTATTTCTTTTTTATGTGATCATTTGCAAACCCAGTTTCTGTGGGGATCTTTTGATATATGGTCACTGAGAATACACCTTCTAATTAGATCACCACAGTACTGAGACAATGCAGCCTATGTGTCAATAGTACTTCACACTGACGTCTATGACTAATTGTATGTTCCTGCCCTATGTGCCTGGCTGACATGGATGTATTTTAGGATACAGTTACCATGCACTTTATATCCTTGATTATTGATTATTGTATTTTTGTTTATAAGTTGTTTAATAAACATTACCTTTTGTGATACTTTTGTGGCTAGTTTTGACTCTTGGTTCTCCTAATTTAGATCACTTGTGTTTATTGATGATGTGACACAGGACAGAAGCAGCCGAATGAATTCTGAGGTATTCAGAGCCGCCATACTGTGTGCTCAGATCCAGCCAAATGCAGCAAAACTGATTGGTCGTCATTTCATACTACAGATGGACAATGACCCAAAACATAAAGCCAAAGCAACCCAGGAGTTTATTAAAGCAAAGAAGTGGAATATTCTTGAATGGCCAAGTCAGTCACCTGATCTCAACCCAATTGAGCATGCATTTCACTTGTTAAAGACTAAACTTCAGACAGAAAGGCCCACAAACAAACAGCAACTGAAAACCACCACAGTGAAGGCCTGGCATAGCATCAAAAAGGAGGAAACACAGCGTCTGGTGATGTCCATGAGTTCAACACTTCAGGTAGTCATTACCAACAAAGGGTTTTCAACCAAGTACTAAAAATGAACATTTTATTTAAAATTATTGAATCTGTCCAATTACTTTTTGTCAATTTAAAAACAGGGTGGCACATGTTAAGGAGCTGAAACTTCTAAACCCTTCATCAAATTTTAATGTGGATACCCTCAAATGAAAGCTGAAAGTCTGAACTTCAACTGCATCTGAATTGTTTTGTTTAAAATTCATTGTGGTAATGTCTATAACCAAAATTAGAAAAATGTTGTCTCTGTCCAAATATATATGGACCTAACTGTATCATTAATAACTAGTGTGGCGTGGCTAAAGGTTGTATAGTCGACTGGAGATATGTGTCACATAGGTGGCTTGTCCCTGTGACATAACCCTGCCTATCTATGTGTGTTTCAGGACCTGTGGTCATAACCACATGTCTAATCATGTGATGGGCTCCTGGGTGTGGTTAGACCTATAAAAGAAAGGCTAATGTTTAACACAGGGGGGTATATGTGTGGAGGTGTTAGCCTCCAGAGTGTGTTAAGGCTTCAGGACTGAGCCTGAAGGACTGGACACTTGTTTTTCCTTTTCCTGAGCTAAAGGCTATTTGTTTTCTGTTTTGCAATGTGGTTTATGGAGCAATAAACCCTTTGAACTTTTAACGGAATGTGCCTCCTGAGTGTCAGCCATCGCACCTGAGAGAGTGAAACCCCTACACTAGGCACTAACCAAACTCAATGCTCCTTGTCGTCATCAGTATGGGGTATCATCCCGAGGTTGTCAACAAGGGGCTGGCTGCTGTAATAGAACACTTCGATGTCGGACTGAAGGTGCGTGGAGTGCCCATGCAGAGCCAGAGGCTCCCCGGCCGGTGGCATCCCTGGTTACTTGAAAAAAATGGCCGACAATGCCCGGCAGTGTGTGATGTCACTGAAGCTATGGAGCCTCGCATGGGCCAAAAAGCAAACCAAAGCGTTTCAAAGGACTGCATCCTTCTTTGTCAGGGTTACCGCTTTCATCTCTACGGTGCTTAATATATTCGCTTTCTGCACACTGTCTGGTACCTCCATTAACTCCAAGTGCACCAACCCTGCTGAATATGAGTCTCAGTAGTTTATATGGTGGTGATAATTGACCAAGTGACACTCAGTGATAGGCCTATGTAAATAGATACCCCTCATATTGAGACTAATGCATGACAAAAAATATTTCAAAATAGATATTGTCTCCTACCTGTTGTGAATTCTGTTGTTAAGCTCCCTCCTGTGGTCATGAATGGTACTTCGGCTGGTTTTGTCCATGGGCTTCCTCTGGTGGTTGTGAGTGGGGCTGCGGCTTCTGAGGTTCCTTCCACAGGTGACGAGGTTAATTCGTTAGCTGGCTGCTCTATTTAACTCCACCTAGATCATTGCTCCATGCCACCTGTCAATGTTCCAGTATTGGTCTAGTTCGCTCCTGGATCGTTCCTGTGACCTGTCTTCCCAGCAGAAGCTAAGTTCCTGCTTGTTTTTCTCTGTTTGCTATTTTTTCTGTCCAGCTTGCTATTTTGATTTTTGTCTTGCTTGCTGGACGCTCTGGGACGCAGAGGGAGCGCCTCCGCACCGTGAGTCGGTGAGGAGGGTCTTTTTGCGCCCTCTGCGTGGTCTTTTTGTAGTTTTTTGTGCTGACCACAAAGTTACCTCTCCTATCCTCTGTCTGTTCAGTAAGTCGGGCCTCACTTTGCTAAATCTATTTCATCTCTGTGTTTGTAATTTTCATCTTTACTCACAGTCATTATATGTGGGGGGCTGCCTGTTCCTTTGGGAAATTTCTCTGAGGCAAGGTAGGCTTTATTTTTCTATCTTTAGGGCTAGCTAGTTCCTTAGGCTGTGACGAGGCGCCTAGGGAGTGTCAGGAGTGCTCCACGGCTATTTCTAGTGTGTGTGATAGGATTAGGGATTGCGGTCAGCAGAGATCCCACGTCTCAGAGCTTGTCCTGTATTATTAGTAACTATCAGGTCATTCCGTGTGCTCTTAACCACCAGGTCCATTATTGTCCTCACCACCAGGTCATAACAGTACAGGTGGCCCAAAGTATTAATGCATCTCAATAGAAGGATAAGAGAAGTTCTGAGACCATTTTTTTTTCTTTGCAGTGTGTTTTGTCTCTCTTTTCCCCTTTACCTCTGGGTGGTTCAGGATACAGGTGTAGATATGGACATTCAAGGTCTGTCCTCTTGTATGGATAATCTCACTGCAAGGGTACAAAACATTCAAGATTTTGTGGTTCAGAATCCGATGTTAGAGCCTAGGATCCCAATTCCTGATTTGTTTTTTGGGGATAGATCTAAGTTTCTGAATTTCAAAAATAATTGAAAATTGTTTCTTGCTTTGAAACCTCGCTCCTCAGGTGACCCTGTTCAACAAGTGAAAATCATTATTTCTTTGTTACGTGGCGACCCTCAAGACTGGGCATTTTCCCTTGCGCCAGGAGATACGGCATTGCGTGATGTTGATGCGTTTTTTCTGGCGCTTGGATTACTTTATGATGAACCAAATTCAGTGGATCAGGCAGAGAAAATCTTGCTGGCTCTGTGTCAGGGTCAGGATGAGGTAGAGATATATTGTCAGAAGTTTAGGAAGTGGTCTGTACTCACTCAGTGGAATGAATGTGCGCTGGCAGCAATTTTCAGAAAGGGTCTCTCTGAAGCCCTTAAGGATGTCATGGTGGGATTTCCCATGCCTGCTGGTCTGAATGAGTCTATGTCTTTGGCCATTCAGATCGATCGACGCTTGCGTGAGCGTAAAGTTGTGCACCATTTGGCGGTATTATCTGAGCAAGGACCTGAGCCTATGCAATGTGATAGGACTTTGACCAGAGCTGAACGGCAAGAACACAGATGTCGGAATGGGCTGTGTTTTTACTGTGGTGAATCCACTCATGCTATCTCCGATTGTCCTAAGCGCACTAAGCGTTTCGCTAGGTCTGCCACCATTGGTACGGTACAGTCGAAATTTCTTTTGTCCGTTACTCTGATTTGCTCTTTGTCATCCTATTCTGTTATGGCATTTGTGGATTCAGGCGCTGCCCTGAATTTGATGGACTTGGAGTTTGCTAGGCGCTGTGTTTTTTTCTTGGAGCCCTTGCAGTATCCTATTCCATTGAGAGGAATTGATGCTACGCCTTTGGCCAAGAATAAGCCCCAGTACTGGACCCAATTGACCATGTGCATGGCTCCTGCACATCAGGAGGATATTCGCTTTTTGGTGTTGCATAATCTGCATGATGTGGTCGTTTTGGGGTTGCCATGGCTACAGGTCCATAATCCAGTATTGGATTGGAAATCTATGTCTGTGTCCAGCTGGGGTTGTCAGGGGGTACATGGTGATGTTCCATTTTTGTCTATTTCGTCATCCACCCCTTCTGAAGTCCCGGAGTTTTTGTCGGATTACCGGGATGTATTTGATGAGCCCAAATCCAGTGCCCTACCTCCTCATAGGGATTGCGATTGTGCTATCAATTTGATTCCTGGAAGTAAGTTTCCTAAGGGCCGACTGTTCAATTTATCGGTGCCAGAACACGCCGCTATGCGGAGTTATATAAAGGAATCCTTGGAGAAGGGTCATATTCGCCCGTCGTCGTCACCATTGGGAGCAGGGTTCTTTTTTGTGGCCAAGAAGGATGGTTCTTTGAGACCTTGTATTGATTACCGCCTTCTTAATAAGATCACAGTCAAATTTCAGTACCCTTTGCCGCAGCTGTCTGATTTATTTGCTCGGATTAAGGGGGCTAGTTGGTTCACCAAGATAGATCTTTGTGGTGTGTATAATCTTGTGCGTATTAAGCAGGGCGATGAATGGAAAACAGCATTTAATACGCCCGAGGGCCATTTTGAGTACCTGGTTATGCCATTCGGGCTTTCCAATGCTCCATCAGTATTTCAGTCATTTATGCATGACATCTTCCGAGAGTACCTGGATAAATTCCTGATTGTATATTTGGATGATATTTTGGTCTTCTCGGATGATTGGGAGTCTCACGTGAAGCAGGTCAGAATGGTGTTCCAGGTCCTTCGTGCTAATTCTTTGTTTGCAAAGGGGTCTAAGTGTCTCTTTGGAGTTCAGAAGGTTTCATTTTTGGGTTTCATTTTTTCCCCTTCTACTATCGAGATGGACCCTGTTAAAGTCCAGGCCATTTATGATTGGAATCAGCCGACATCTGTGAAGAGTCTGCAAAAGTTTCTGGGCTTTGCTAATTTTTATCGTCGCTTCATCAGTAATTTTTCTAGTGTTGCTAAACCGTTGACTGATTTGACCAAGAAGGGTGCTGATGTGGTCAATTGGTCTTCTGCGGCTGTGGAAGCTTTTCAGGAGTTGAAGCGTCGTTTTTCTTCTGCCCCTGTGTTGTGCCAGCCAGATGTTTCGCTCCCGTTTCAGGTCGAGGTTGATGCTTCTGAGATTGGAGCAGGAGCTGTTTTGTCGCAAAGAAGTTCTGATGGCTCGGTGATGAAACCATGTGCCTTCTTTTCTAGAAAGTTTTCGCCTGCTGAGCACAATTATGATGTTGGCAATCGAGAGTTGTTGGCCATGAAGTGGGCATTCGAGGAGTGGCGTCATTGGCTTGAAGGAGACAAGCATCGCGTGGTGGTCTTGACGGATCACAAGAATTTGACTTATCTCGAGTCTGCCAAACGGTTGAATCCTAGACAGGCTCGTTGGTCGCTATTTTTCTCCCGTTTTGATTTTGTGGTTTCGTACCTTCTGGGCTCTAAGAATGTGAAGGCTGATGCCCTGTCAAGGAGTTTTGTGCCCGACTCTCCGGGTGTTCCTGAGCCGGCGGGTATTCTCAAAGAGGGGGTAATTTTGTCTGCCATCTCCCCTGATTTGCGGCGGGTGCTGCAAAAATTTCAGGCTGATAGACCTGACTGTTGCCCAGCGGAGAAACTGTTTGTCCCTGATAAATGGACTAGTAGAGTTATCTCTGAGGTTCATTGTTCGGTGTTGGCTGGTCATCCTGGAATCTTTGGTACCAGAGATTTGGTGGCTAGATCCTTTTGGTGGCCGTCTTTGTCACGGGATGTGCGTTCTTTTGTGCAGTCCTGTGGGACTTGGGCTCGGGCTAAGCCCTGCTGTTCTCGTGCCAGTGGGTTGCTTTTGCCCTTGCCGGTCCCGAAGAGGCCCTGGACACATATTTCTATGGATTTTATTTCGGATCTCCCTGTCTCTCAAAAGATGTCGGTCATTTGGGTGGTTTGTGATCGCTTCTCTAAGATGGTCCATTTGGTACCCTTGTCTAAATTGCCTTCCAACTCTGATTTGGTGCCGTTGTTTTTGCAGCATGTGGTTCGTTTACTTGGCATTCCGGAGAACATCGTTTCGGACAGAGGTTCCCAGTTTGTTTCGAGGTTTTGGCGATCCTTTTGTGCTAGGATGGGCATTGATTTGTCTTTTTCCTCGGCTTTCCATCCTCAGACAAATGGCCAAACCGAACGTACTAATCAGACTTTGGAAACATATCTGAGATGCTTTGTTTCTGCTGGTCAGGATGATTGGGTGTCCTTTTTGCCTTTGGCTGAGTTCGCCCTTAATAATCGGGCCAGCTCGGCTACTTTGGTTTCGCCATTTTTCTGCAATTCTGGTTTCCATCCTCGTTTCTCTTCAGGGCAGGTTGAGTCTTCGGACTGTCCTGGTGTAGATACTGTGGTGGATAAGTTGCAGCAGATTTGGACTCATGTGGTGGACAATTTGACATTGTCCCAGGAGAAGGCTCAACGTTTCGCTAACCGCCGGCGCTGTGTGGGTCCCCGACTTCGTGTTGGGGATTTGGTTTGGTTGTCGTCTCGTTATGTTCCTATGAAGGTTTCATCTCCTAAGTTTAAGCCTCGTTTCATTGGTCCGTATAAGATTTCTGAGGTTCTCAATCCTGTGTCATTTCGTTTGACCCTTCCAGCTTCTTTTGCCATCCATAATGTATTACATAGGTCGTTGTTGCGGAGATACGTGGCGCCTGTGGTTCCATCCGTTGATCCTCCTGCCCCGGTGTTGTTTGAGGGGGAGTTGGAGTATGTGGTGGAGAAGATTTTGGATTCTCGTATTTCGAGATGGAAACTCCAGTACCTGGTCAAGTGGAAGGGTTATGGTCAGGAAGATAACTCCTGGGTCTTTGCCTCTGATGTTCATGCTGCCGATCTGGTTCGTGCCTTTCATTTGGCTCGTCCTGGTCGGCCTGGGGGCTCTGGTAAGGGTTCGGTGACCCCTCCTCAAGGGGGGGTACTGTTGTGAATTCTGTTGTTAAGCTCCCTCCTGTGGTCATGAATGGTACTTCGGCTGGTTCTGTCCATGGGCTTCCTCTGGTGGTCGTGAGTGGGGCTGCGGCTTCTGAGGTTCCTTCCACAGGTGATGAGGTTAATTCGTTAGCTGGCTGCTCTATTTAACTCCACCTAGATCATTGCTCCATGCCACCTGTCAATGTTCCAGTATTGGTCTAGTTCGCTCCTGGATCGTTCCTGTGACCTGTCTTCCCAGCAGAAGCTAAGTTCCTGCTTGTTTTTCTCTGTTTGCTATTTTTTCTGTCCAGCTTGCTATTTTGATTTTTGTCTTGCTTGCTGGACGCTCTGGGACGCAGAGGGAGCGCCTCCGCACCGTGAGTCGGTGTGGAGGGTCTTTTTGCGCCCTCTGCGTGGTCTTTTTGTAGTTTTTTGTGCTGACCACAAAGTTACCTTTCCTATCCTCTGTCTGTTCAGTAAGTCGGGCCTCACTTTGCTAAATCTATTTCATCTCTGTGTTTGTAGTTTTCATCTTTACTCACAGTCATTATATGTGGGGGGCTGCCTGTTCCTTTGGGAAATTTCTCTGAGGCAAGGTAGGCTTTATTTTTCTATCTTTAGGGCTAGCTAGTTCCTTAGGCTGTGACGAGGCGCCTAGGGAGCGTAAGGAGCGCTCCACGGCTATTTCTAGTGTGTGTGATAGGATTAGGGATTGCGGTCAGCAGAGTTCCCACGTCTCAGAGCTTGTCCTGTATTATTAGTAACTATCAGGTCATTCCGTGTGCTCTTAACCACCAGGTCCATTATTGTCCTCACCACCAGGTCATAACACCTACCCCACCATTCTGTTGAGTGTAAACCCGCAAGGGCAGGGACCTTTCCCCTCTGTATCAGTCTGTTGTTAGTTGGTTTACTGTGATATCTAAATTTTGTATGTAACCCCTTCTCATGTACAGCAACATTAAATCAATGGTGTTATAGAAATAAATAATAAACTGTATCAGTGTGTGCAGAGCGCCAGAACAGTTAAAATCTGCAGAAGAGCAGGGAGACACGATCTCTCTGCACTGGTGTGTGGCCACAATGTGGCCTATGAGCTGGGGGCCCTGTGCCAGGACCTGCTCCAGCTTCCTAACTCAAGTCCAACTATATCGGCATCTGTGTGCTCTTTGCGGAGTTGTGCGCTTCAGAAGACAAGCTACGGAGATCGGAACAGAGGACAAATGAGGAGGAGAGGTGAGTATTACATTTTATTATTGTTTTTGGAACCATAATGCAGTATTGAGGACTATGGAATACATTATACTGTATGGATAACTATGTGGTGCATCATACTATATGGACTATGTGGGGGCTATTATATTTGGAGGGCTATGTGGGAGCTTTAAAACTGTATGCAAGCAATTGTACAGTGTGGAGGTTTGTGTTAGGTCCATCATACCGTGTGGAGGGCTGTGCTGATGCCATTATACAGTGTATAGAAGTGTGGGGCTATTATACTGTATGTAGGCCCATTATACTGCATGTAGGGCTGTGTAGGGGTCACGGTTGGAGGATCATACTGTGTTAGGGTCCTTATAATTTTCTAGGGCAGCTGAGGGATGGGGTGCAGTAGAGTCATCATACTGTGCGTGTGGAGGGTACTGTGGATGAATTCACTGTAGGGGTATCTTAGTGTTTGTGGGGCACTTTTGTTCACATCATACTTTACGAGTGCAATGAAAGGGGAATCTAGAGCTCCAGTAGGTGGAATATTAGAGGACACACAGTTCCACACAGTAGGTGCAGTAATAGGTACACATATGCCTGCAGCGGCTCAGTATTGGAGTATCAGCAGGGTTAAATGTTTGTGCAGGTTTTGGATAGATGTAGACGGTGCCTGAAAATTGGTGAAATCATATGTGCCTTTGTTGCAATCTCTGCAGAAGAGTCCTGTCTGGAAGAAGTTGCCATGTTGGCCTTGGCCAGACAGAGAAGACGGTAAAACTGAATGAATCCACCAGATAGAGCATCAGCTGTATTTACTATCTGTACTATAATCTCTCCTTAAGTTCACCACATGTTCGTAATATCAGTATTGCTTTTTGTATAGAGATTTTTTAGTAATAGTTCTGTCATCTGCTGAGGTTCTCCTGGATCCATTACTAGGGTGCGCTAACATACTTGTAATCAGGGATACATGGTTAGGGGCCCACTCAGAAGTTTGGCTCCTTTGAATCAAAACCCTAGCTATGCTTCTGAGTCGTACCTTCAGAAGTACAAAGATTATGAGGACAGTATATGGTTATGATGATAAATATTATTGTAGGCAGCGCCTTCTTGGACACAAAGATCTTATATCATGTGTTTCTCGGAGATACACATCTACAGATTATATAATCCAAACCCTGCTATCAACAATACCTGAGTGAAATGAAATATGAAAATAGTCAAATATCAGAGTGAATTAAATAAAACTGACAATAAACCGCTATGTATAGAGAAACATGTTAGGCTGGTTTCACATTTGCGTTTTTTGCCGCAGCGTTTGTACCGCATATAAACGCATGCGTCGTGTTTTCCTATATTTAACATTAAAAACGCATGCTTTTTTTTGTTCATGTTTTGCCGCGTTTGACAACGCATGCGTCTTTTTGTCGCTTGCGGCTTGGCGCGGAAATGCAACATGTAGTAATTTCTAGAGGCGTCTATTTGCCGCAAGGAAACTCATGCGTTCGATTGCGCACGGTTTGCGTAAAAAAAACCACATTGCTGTCTATGTAAACGCATGTGTTTTTAAGCACATGCGTTTGGATGCATTTCAATAGAGAAAAACAAGTCTAGACACTGATAAGCCACCCCCCACCATCAAGGTGATAAAGGGATCCAAACCCTAACCCTAACCCTAAGCCACCATCAAGGTGATAAAGGGATCCAAACCCTAACCCTAACCCTAGCCCTAACCCTAGCCCTAACCCTAGCCCTAACCCTAACCCTAACCCTAGCCCTAACCCTAACCCTAGCCCTAAACCCTAATGGGAAAATGGAAATAAATACTTTTTTAATTTTTTAATTTTTCCCAACCTAAGGAGTTGATGAAGGGGGTTTGATTTCTATTTATAGGGGTTTTTCTAGTGGATTTTTATGATTGGCAGCTTTCACAACACTGAAAGACGCTTTTTAGTCCAAAAAATATTTTTTGCATTACCACATTTTGAGAGCTACAATTTTTCCATATTTTAGTCCACAGAGTCATGTGAGGTCTTGTTTTTTGCGGGACGAGTTGACATTTTTATTGGTAACATTTTTGGGCACGTGACATTTTTGATTGCTTTTTATTCCGATTTTTTTTAAGCAGAATGAACAAAAACCAGCTATTCATCTTGATTTTTCTCTTGTGGAATTTCTCATCATGTGTACCAAAAGCGCAAACGCAGGAAAAAACGCATGTAAACGCGTACAAACGCGGCGTTTTTTTAACCACATGCGTTTATTGGGACCTGTTCTCTTCAACATATTCATTAATGATCTGGTAGAAGGTTTACACAGTAAAATATCGATATTTGCAGATGATACAAAACTATGTAAAGCAGTTAATACAAGAGAAGATAGTATTCTGCTACAGATGGATCTGGATAAGTTGGAAACTTGGGCTGAAAGGTGGCAGATGAGGTTTAACAATGATAAATGTAAGGTTATACACATGGGAAGAAGGAATCAATGTCACCATTACACACTGAATGGGAAACCACTGGGTAAATCTGACAGGGAGAAGGACTTGGGGATCCTAGTTAATGATAAACTTACCTGGAGCAGCCAGTGCCAGGCAGCAGCTGCCAAGGCAAACAGGATCATGGGGTGCATTAAAAGAGGTCTGGATACACATGATGAGAGCATTATACTGCCTCTGTACAAATCCCTAGTTAGACCGCACATGGAGTACTGTGTCCAGTTTTGGGCACCGGTGCTCAGGAAGGATATAATGGAACTAGAGAGAGTACAAAGGAGGGCAACAAAATTAATAAAGGGGATGGGAGAACTACAATACCCAGATAGATTAGCGAAATTAGGATTATTTAGTCTAGAAAAAAGACGACTGAGGGGCGATCTAATAACCATGTATAAGTATATAAGGGGACAATACAAATATCTCGCTGAGGATCTGTTTATACCAAGGAAGGTGACGGGCACAAGGGGGCATTCTTTGCGTCTGGAGGAGAGAAGGTTTTTCCACCAACATAGAAGAGGATTCTTTACTGTTAGGGCAGTGAGAATCTGGAATTGCTTGCCTGAGGAGGTGGTGATGGCGAACTCAGTCGAGGGGTTCAAGAGAGGCCTGGATGTCTTCCTGGAGCAGAACAATATTGTATCATACAATTAGGTTCTGTAGAAGGACATAGATCTGGGGATTTATTATGATGGAACATAGGCTGAACTGGATGGACAAGTGTCTTTTTTCGGCCTTACTAACTATGTTACTATGTTACTATGACAACGCATGCGTCTGAAAAACGCAGCGTTTGTACGCGTTTACATGCGTTTTTTTACCACTTGCGGATGCGTTTTAAATGCTGCGGATTTAAACGCAAATGTGAAACTAGCCTTACAGGCTGATGAATATATGAAGTACATAAAAATCCCAAGAAGCATATATCCTTACTTTCTAAATTCAATATCTACTGATATATCAGTAATTTGTATAGTAGATTCATAAATGGTGAAAACATAAAAGGGTATACTTCTATCTCACAGCTCAAAAACCTCTGTACATATCATTTGGCTGTTGCCTATCACTGTATTTACTCCAACCACAGTAGTAGTGAGAACCTAGTCCCCAGTCAATCTGAATATATATCTTTATTTCAAAACAACCCTCAACCTATTGTCTCCTTCCCCATAATCCTGTAGAATGTAAGCCCGCAAGGGCAGGGTCCTCGCCCCTCTGTATCAGTCTGTCATTGTCAGTTTGTTTACTGTAAGCGATATCTGTAACTTGTATGTAACCCATTCTCATGTACAGCACCAGGGAATCAATGGTGCTATACTGTATAAGACAAGGGGTATTTGAGAATAATATAATAATCCATATTAAATTGTGCAATCACAATCCACCCATGGCTGTTAACATGTTAAATGCCGCTGTCAATCTCTGACAGCAGTCTTTAACATGATCGCAGAGCATCACTAATCCCGCCCATCAGTGCGCATGTTTCCTGACCGCGGGTCACCGATGGTTGGAATGACAACCCCTGTGGTTGTCATAGCTGGATAATTATGAGCACGGCCCAGAGGTAGGTGCTCATAGCAAATAAGCATTTCTGCTATATAGAGCAGGGCTGAAGCCCTGTTGTGTGTAGCACAGGTGATCGGATGATCGCAGCTTCTAGTCTTCCAAGGAAACTATTGAAGCAGGTGAAAAGTAAAAAAAAAAAAGTTTTTAAAAATATAAAAAGAATAAAAGTTTAAATCACGCCCCCATTTATCCCATTCAAAAAACAATTTTTAAAAATGCACGTATTTGGTATCACCGCATTCAGAATCGCCCGATCTATCAATGTGTAACAGAATTAATCCGATCAGTAAACGGCATAATGAGAAAAAAAGTCAAAATGACAGAAATGTTTTTTGATTGCCGTAACATTGCATTAAAACGCAATAACGGGTGATCAAAGCATCGTACCTACACCAAAATGGTATAAATTAAAACATCAGCTCGACATGCAAAAAATAAGCCCTCATCCAGCCCCAGATCCTGAAAAATGGAGACGCTACGGGTTTGGTAAAATGACGCTTAAACAAAAAAAGTTTTGATTTTCTTTTCAACACTTAAATAAAAATTAACCTATGCATGTTTGGTATCTACAAACTCGTAATGACCTGCAGAATCATAATGGCAGGTCAGTTTTAGCTTTGGTGAACATAGTATAAAAAAAAACAAAAAACAATTGTGGAATTGCACTTTTTTATTTGCCATTTCACCACACTTGAAATTTTTTCCCGTTTTCCAGTGCATTATATGGCAAAACCAATGATACAATTTTAAAGTACAACTCGTCCTGCAAAAAATAAGCCCTCACATGGCCATATTGATAGAAAAATAAAAATGTTATGGCTCTGGGAAGAAGGAGAGCAAAAAACAAAACCGCAAAAATGGAAAAGAGCCCGTGAGTAAAAAGGGTAAAATACCGCTATCAACATCTGTTATCCCGTGCCTACCTGACACATCTGCGGTGGGCACAAAGGATGATCTTGGGATTTACTCATCAAGTAAAAGCTCCCTTCCTTCTTGCTGTGATATATAAAAGAAACAAAACAATGAATATATAATAGTAGATTTACTATTAAATAATAACCTTCTATTGTTGAACATAAGAGTGGGAGGGTGGGCTGTTCAACCAGTACAGGTGAGATGCTCCTTATATTGTACACAACTGTCACACCCAGAACAGTTAGCTGCACAAATAATTACCTATATCAAATCCTGATAAAAGATGCTGCTTGCAATCTTTGTTTGCTAGATTACACAGTCACATAGGGCATGCACAAACTATTATGGTGCACCTATATTCATGAACTGATGGTGGTTCTGGTAAAGTATTCATGTAAGTACCCCTTAAATCTTTTTAGGTCTTGCTGCAATCTGACAATGTGGCCCTTAGACCAAAACATGTTGTCCAGTCCTATTCTACAACTGCTATATGAATATTTAAAATTGTGTTATGGTTTTTTGGACCCTGTATTGTAGATATATTCTAATTTGTGTCATATACAGGCAGGGTCATGCCTAAAGGTATGTACAGTAGTATGGAGCAACTGATATTTTATATGACTCTGACCAGCTCTATACATAGTATTGCTGACTACATGACACCTTAGATACCCTATTTTCTTCTTTAAGAGCAATTTGTTTATTGGAGTTTGCTTTCCTATATATATATATATATATATATATATATATAGATTTTAATTATATTCAGAGTTTAGCAAAGGCCACCCATGAAAAACAAGATAATTCAACCCAACTGTAGATGTAATGCATCTTGATGGGCGTGTGAAAACAGCGTGACATTTACACAGCTTCAGGATACTAATTAACCGGTAATTGCAATAAAGGAGTCTTGTCTTGGAGGTAAGGTCATAGTCAGCAAATACTGTATGTTTTTCACTTCTTCCTCGCTGATCCGATATACATTGACATTTAGATTACACATATGAATGCCTACTAAAAGATCCTGCAAGTACTGGCCACATAGAGAGGAATAGTTTTAATAAGAATGCAGAACAAGTAGCAGGCCATCCACAAAGCATGAAATATACACATGGTCAGTTAAGACTTGTTTGGCCGTGAACATGTGCAACATGGAATCCTTCTCTTTTCCTCTAGTTAAGATCCAACAACAACAATCATAATTTTTATGCTTCATTATTAGCTTAGACATGAAGAATAGGTTAAGTAGAAAGTGTAGAATCACAGTGACAGTAATAGTATATGTGATACCACTCAATGTAGCAAAACCATTTCAAACTTCCCTTCTGAGCCAAAAATGCACCAAATTTTTTTAGAAAAAGCAAAAAAGAAAAAAAATCCATAAGATGAAATAAAATATGTTATTTTAATGTCATCATGAAATTAAACTATATCATGCCAACTAATACATGCTGCTCAATCCACCGGGCAAAATGTATCAGACTGACACTTACGGTAATTCATTAAACTGAATATGCTTAACTTAGTTTAAAAATATGTAGGAACCAAACAGCGTGGGAAATTAGTTGTCTGACAGCTTCTTTACGTCAAAAATAAAAAGACAGGCAGTGGATTGCACTAGAGTGTATAGTTTTACATGGATCTTGGACTTAAGGTACCTTCACACATAACGATATCGTTAACGATATCGTTGCTTTTTGTGACGTAGCAACGATATCGTTAAGGAAATCGTTCTGTGTGACAGCGACCAACGATCAGGCCCCTGCTGGGAGATCGTTGGTCGCTGAGGAAAGTCCAGAACTTTATTTCGTCGCTGGACTCCCTGCAGACATCGCTAGATCGGTGTGTGGGACACCGATCCAGCGATGTCTTCACTGGTAACCAAGGGTAAACATCGGGTTACTAAGCGCAGGGCCGCGCTTAGTAACCCGATGTTTACCCTGGTTGCCAGCGTAAAAGTTAAAAAACCAAACACTACTTACTTACCTACCGCTGTCTGTCCCCGGCGCTCTGCTTCTCTGTACTCCTCCTGCACTGGCTGTGAGCGTCGGTTAGCCGGAAAGCAGAGCGGTGACGTCACCGCTCTGCTTTCCGGCCGCTGTGCTCACAGCCAGTGCAGGAGGAGTACAGAGAAGCAGAGCACCGGGGACAGACAGCGGTAGGTAAGTATGTAGTGTTTGTTTTTTTTACGTTTACGCTGGTAACCAGGGTAAACATCGGGTTACTAAGCGCGGCCCTGTGCTTAGTAACCCGATGTTTACCCTGGTTACCGGGGACCTCGGGATCGTTGGTCGCTGGAGAGCTGTCTGTGAGACAGCTCTCCAGCGACCAAACAGCGACGCTGCAGCGATCTACATCGTTGTCGGTATCGCTGCAGCGTCGCTGAGTGTGAAGGTACCTTTAGCAACATTTGACAACCAGCTGTCACACAAGCTTAGGGTGTGCGGTGCTCTGCATAAATAGCAAAAAGCTGAATAGTCCACGGCAGAAGAAGAAGAAGGATATACAGTTAGGGCCAGAAATATTTGGACAGTGACACAAGTTTTGTTATTTTAGCTGTTTACAAAAACATGTTCAGAAATACAATTATATATATAATATGGGCTGAAAGTGCACACTCCCAGCTGCAATATGATAGTTTCCACATCCAAATCGGAGAAAGGGTTTAGGAATCATAGCTCTGTAATGCATAGCGTCCTCTTTTTCAAGGGACCAAAAGTAATTGGACAATGGACTCTAAGGGCTGCAATTAACTCTGAAGGCGTCTCCCTCGTTAACCTGTAATCAATGAAGTAGTTAAAAGGTCAGGGGTGGATTCCAGGTGTGTGGTTTTGCATTTGGAAGCTGTTGCTGTGAGCAGACAACATGCGGTCAAAGGAACTCTCAATTGAGGTGAAGCAGAACATCCTGAGGCTGAAAAAAAAGAAAAAATCCATCAGAGAGATAGCAGACATGCTTGGAGAAGCAAAATCAACAGTTGGGTACATTCTGAGAAAAAAGGAATTGACTGGTGAGCTTGGGAACTCAAAAAGGCCTGGGCGTCCACGGATGACAACAGTGGTGGATGATCGCCGCATACTTAATTTGGTGAAGAAGAACCCGTTCATAACATCAACTGAAGTCCAGAACACTCTCAGTGAAGTAGGTGTATCTGTCTCTAAGTCAACAGTAAAGAGAAGACTCCATGACAGTAAATACAAAGGGTTCACATCTAGATGCAAACCATTCATCAATACCAAAAATAGACAGGCCAGAGTTAAATTTGCAGAAAAACACCTCAAGAAGCCAGCTCAGTTCTGGAAAAGTATTCTATGGACAGATGAGACAAAGATCAACCTGTACCAGAATGATGGGAAGAAAAAAGTTTGGAGAAGAAAGGGAACGGCACATGATCCAAGGCACACCACATCCTCTGTAAAACATGGTGGAGGCAACGTGATGGCATGGGCATGCATGGCTTTCAATGGCACTGGGTCACTTGTGTTTATTGATGACATAAGAGCAGACAAGAGTAGCCGGATGAATTCTGAAGTGGACCGGGATATACTTTCAGCCCAGATTCAGCCAAATGCTGCAAAGTTGATTGGACGGCGCTTCATAGTACAGATGGACAATGACCCCAAGCATACAGCCAAAGCTACCCAGGAGTTCATGAGTGCCAAAAAGTGGAACATTCTGCAATGGCCAAGTCAATCTCCAGATCTAAACCCAATTGAGCATGCATTTCATTTGCTCAAATCCAGACTTAAGACGGAAAGACCCACAAACAAGCAAGACCTGAAGGCTGCGGCTGTAAAGGCCTGGCAAAGCATTAAGAAGGAGGAAACCCAGCGTTTGGTGATGTCCATGGGTTCCAGACTTAAGGCAGTGATTGCCTCCAAAGGATTTGCAACAAAATATTGAAAATAAAAATATTTTGTTTGGGTTATGTTTATTTGTCCAATTACTTTTGACCTCCTAAAATGTGGAGTGTTTGTAAAGAAATGTGTACAATTCCTACATTTTCTATCAGATATTTTTGTTCAACCCTTCAAATTAAACGTTACAATCTGCACTTGAATTCTGTTGTAGAGGTTTCATTTCAAATCCAATGTGGTGGCATGCAGAGCCCAACTCGCGAAAATTGTGTCACTGTCCAAATATTTCTGGCCCTAACTGTATGCGGCACTCACCCAGTAGAAGCTGTATAAACGTGCTGTCCAGCCTCCATTACTGCACCCTCCTGTACACCTGATGTCCTAATGGATGTATGCACATTTCCTTTCCAATAAAGAGCACGTTTATACAGCTTCTACTGGGTGAGTGCCGCATATATCCTTCTTCTTCTTCAGCTTCTTTATGTCCACTCCCTTGGAATGACAGGTCTCTCCCTACAAGTGTTTGCAATGGCAGCAGGGGGGAGATGCCACCGCAGAACCCTACTGTCTAACTAGTCTCCCGTGTGTCTTGGTCCCTGGTGGCTTTCAAGATACTGTATGTTTTCCTCTGAAATGCCACAACTATATTAGCTGTCAGGTTCTCTTTAAGACAGGGGTCCCCAACTTGTAGCTTGAGAGACACATGTGGCTTGTAGACTTGTCATGTGTTTCCCGCTGTTGAATGGTATAAGTTTGCTTTAGAAATGAGCAAATCAGCTGACATTTGAGTTTGGTAGATTTCCTTAAATTAGGCTACAAAATTAAATTATCATAAATATTCAATGCAAATCAATCATGTGCCTTATTACAAGTTTTCCTTAGATCCCAAGTTTTCTTTTGTATTTTTTTAAGGAAAATTATACTCACCTATGCCTGGCCCTCACTTGCCTCAACACTCAGCTGCTCAGGGCTCTGCGTGGCAGGACAGATGAGTCCTGGGTAGGCACGACTTTAATATTTTTTTTTAAACTTCTTCCTGCCCTTTTAAAATACAGCAGAATGACAGCCAGACGGTCACCATCATAATGGATTCATCCATAGTGAATCGCAAACAATTGGATTTGGCCACTTTTTGGAAAATTCAAAGCGAATTCGCCCCTGTTTTATCTTCAAATTGCATATATGGCATAATTACCCAAAATCTAAAAAAAATAAGAAAAATAAGAAATGATCATCCCGTAATCTGAATCTAAGTTGTACATAAATTGATATTTAACTTGTAATATAAATGTTTTATTATAATTATAGTTTGTTTCTTACATTGCATTAAATCTTTGGCATCACAGTTGATGAGGATTACAATATATTAATAGAGATGAGTGAACAATAGAATGCTCAGATTCTCGTTACTCGAACGAAGCAATTCCTAATGCTCAAATTCTTTTTTTCGAGTAATGAGTATAATGAAAGTCAATTGGAAATCTGTGCATTTTTCCAGCAGACCCTACAAAGAGGTCTAGGGGGCAGTGAAAATGTTGAAATGGATCGAAAAAGTGCTGAATGGAATGAGAACAGCATGGGGAAGACTCCTGGAAGCATGCCTAAGGCCGGGGTCACACTAGACCGTAATACGGACGAGTGCAGTGCGCTAAAAAATCGCATAGCACTCGCCCCAATGTTAATCTATGGGGCAGCTCCCATCATCCGATATTTTCTCGGCCGTATTCAGGATCCGAGTGAAATCGCAGCATGCTGCGATTGTCAGCGTATCTCGGGCGAGAATCGCCAATGAAAGTCTATGGGTGCGAGAAAACATCGGATTACATACGGACCATGCGTGTGCATTGCGAGAAATACGGAAGACTTCTCCAGGTGACAGGAAATTGAATCATCCATTATCAGGAAGCTTAGGCATGCTTATTTCTGGCCCACGCTGGATTGCAAACCAGGAAACACGCCTCCACGGAGTGTTTTGTTGTAGCAGCATGGCCAGGCATATTAATGTGGAGATGCTCATTGCTCTGGTCCATGATAGGCCTGAATTATGGGACCAACGCGACGCACATTATGCGGACCGTGCACGTAAAGACGCAGCATGGAGGGCAATATGTCGCCACATGTTCCCCGATTTTGATGAGCGACCTCAAGAGGTTCAGCAAGAAATATGTAAGTACCATTCTTCAAAAAAATGATGTTTATTATTTGATTTTTCCTGATAAAAAAATAAGCCTGAAAGCATCATACAGTGGGGCAAAAAAGTATTTAGTCAGTCAGCAATAGTGCAAGTTCCACCACTTAAAAAGATGAGAGGCGTCTGTAATTTACATCATAGGTAGACCTCAACTATGGGAGACAAACTGAGAAAAAAAAAATCCAGAAAATCACATTGTCTGTTTTTTTAACATTTTTTTTGCATATTATGGTGGAAAATAAGTATTTGGTCAGAAACAAACAATCAAGATTTCTGGCTCTCACAGACCTGTAACTTCTTCTTTAAGAGTCTCCTCTTTCCTCCACTCATTACCTGTCGTAATGGCACCTGTTTAAACTTGTTATCAGTATAAAAAGACACCTGTGCACACCCTCAAACAGTCTGACTCCAAACTCCACTATGGTGAAGACCAAAGAGCTGTCAAAGGACACCAGAAACAAAATTGTAGCCCTGCACCAGGCTGGGAAGACTGAATCTGCAATAGCCAACCAGCTTGGAGTGAAGAAATCAACAGTGGGAGCAATAATTAGAAAATGGAAGACATACAAGACCACTGATAATCTTCCTCGATCTGGGGCTCCACGCAAACTCCCACCCTGTGGGGTCAGAATGATCACAAGAACGGTGAGCAAAAATCCCAGAACCACGCGGGGGGACCTAGTGCATGAACTGCAGAGAGCTGGGACCAATGTAACAAGGCCTACCATAAGTAACACACTACGCCACCATGGATTCAGATCCTGCAGTGCCAGACGTGTCCCACTGCTTAAGCCAGTACATGTCCGGGCCCGTCTGAAGTTTGCTAGAGAGCATTTGGATGATCCAGAGGAGTTTTGGGAGAATGTCCTATGGTCTGATGAAACCAAACTGGAACTGTTTGGTAGAAACACAACTTGTCGTGTTTGGAGGAAAAAGAATACTGAGTTGCATCCATCAAACACCATACCTACTGTAAAGCATGGTGGTGGAAACATCATGCTTTGGGGCTGTTTCTCTGCAAAGGGGCCAGGACGACTGATCCAGGTACATGAAAGAATGAATGGGGCCATGTATCGAGAGATTTTGAGTGCAAACCTCCTTCCATCAGCAAGGGCATTGAAGATGAAACGTGGCTGGGTCTTTCAACATGACAATGACAAAGCACACCGCCAGGGCAACGAAGGAGTGGCTTCGTAAGAAGCATTTCAAGGTCCTGGAGTGGCCTAGCCAGTCTCCAGATCTCAACCCTATAGAAAACCTTTGGAGGTAGTTGAAAGTCCGTGTTGCCAAGCAAAAAGCCAAAAACATCACTGCTCTAGAGGAGATCTGCATGGAGGAATGGGCCAACATACCAACAACAGTGTGTGGCAACCTTGTGAAGACTTACAGAAAACGTTTGACCTCTGTCATTGCCAACAAAGGATATATTACAAAGTATTGAGATGAAATTTTTTTTCTGACCAAATACTTATTTTCCACCATAATATGCAAATAAAATGTTAAAAAAACAGACAATGTGATTTTCTGGATTTTTTTTTCTCAGTTTGTCTCCCATAGTTGAGGTCTACCTATGATGTAAATTACAGACGCCTCTCATCTTTTTAAGTGGTGGAACTTGCACTATTGCTGACTGACTAAATACTTTTTTGCCCCACTGTATGTGTTTTGTTTATGATGTGAGTAAATCATCCATGCTCTTGGTTGAAGATGCAAAAACATTACCAAGAGACACAAATATGTATTTAAATTTTTTTAGCTGTAGTCCGTTAATATAGCGCCAAAGGATTTTATGTTCCCCTAGCCTCCTGGGCCCATGTGTTTTTGCAAAGCCTGTAACTGTTTGTGTGTGATATTTATATCAAATATTTTGTATATTTGCAGTCAATGATGTAAATAGACGCTGGCGGAGTTGCCGGGACCAATACCGCCGTGAACGACAACTTTCTGGTCGGAGTGGTGATGCAGCCCCCAAAAAAAGGAAATACCTTTATTATGACCGTCTAAATTTTCTTGCCCCGGTGATGGAGCTACGACCGTAAGCGCATGCATGTCTACAAATATTTTACACATTTTATGATGTGAATATGTAGGTATTTTTTAATATAAATAATGTTTTGTGAAATACAGAACAGAGTCAAATCTGACTGAAAGAGAGACTGGATCTGACTCAGAGTTGCTGATTGACCCTGTTGCTGAAGATGCAGAAATGGCTGGACCATCTGGGCAAGCAACAGGCAGCAACCACCCAACACAACCACCACAACCAGCAGCAGCATCTTCCGCTCCACAGGAGGCAAATCCTGAGGTTGATGAAGGAGGCCAGAGCAGCAGCCCAACATTGGCTCTGGATACATCACCACAGCCTACTACCAGACCAAACCGTGGTCGTCGCAGAAGGGTGGCTTTGAACATTGGCATCAGGAGGCAAGTTGATACCGGGGTGTTGGACTATTTGTCCCGAGCTGCCAATGATGATGGGGAGGAAGCTTACTTCCGCAGTCTTGCCCGCTATTTACGGCCCATTCCCCGCTCGCTCAGGCTGCGGACCAGAGGTTGCATCCAAATTTTGCTCGATGCGGCAACACCCCCAAACAACCCCACTAATATCTTTAATTATCTTGAACGGTGGAAAATGTCATCTACCAACCTTCTGGCGCTGCAAGACCTTCCACAGGACCAATCACAAACTGTCAGCACCACCCCCGCAACCTATAGCTCCCCAACAACAGCCTGCACAAACCACACAACAACCCCAAAACAGGGGTATTTATGATTTTGCAGCACATCCCCAATCTGACCACTTGAACAGACACATGTTTGGAGGCTGGTCCCAACATGTGTCTGCTCGACATGGCCATATTGGGGGTTCTGACCAAATGGGTCAATCCAGTACCCAGGACTTGATGCCCTTCTACCCTCCACATCAAGTGTTAGCTCATACACATGATCGCAACTTGCAGCAACACCCGCAATTTATATCTGCACTAACACAGGTAGACAGAGTGGTTGGTCAACCACCCAGGCCAAGTTCCGCACATGCTGGACACCCGCCATCACCATCACCACCCCCAACCTACCATAACCTGTAATGTTTTGTATGTTATATTTTGCCTGTCATTTTGGTTTTTGTTGGCCTTAGTTTTTTGTGACCATGGCATGTAAAGCTGTGTTGTTTCTTTTGGTCAAATTACATATGAAAATGGAAATATGTTTTTGGAATACATATATATATATATGCGCAGAGCAGTAAAAATTTGTTCGGAAAACAGAGTCTTATGTATTGGTCCAGCTACATACATGATTTGTCAACTTTACACACTTACATCTTTTCATCATCAGATACATATTACACCAATTTCAGAAGCAAATTATGTGATTTATTAACTTAGAATCTAAAATAAAATTAAGGCAAAACAGCATTGTCTTGCCAAACCGTAGATCCCTCTGGTGACACAAAAAAATTGGTTAAAACATCACGAACTTTTAGGCCAGAGGGCTGACGACGTGAAGGACGAACACGTGTAGTTGTCAAGACAGTATGTGCATAATCAATGTCATCTGCAGCAGATGATGGGCAATCATGGTCTCCTGTAAAGTTGTGAAGAACAACACATGCTTTAATCACGCCATTTACATTGCCTTCACTCAGTTGGATTGCAGACTGAAGGACCCGCCATTTTGCACTGAGAATGCCGAATGAACACTCGACCAGACGGCGGGCACGGGAAAGACGCAAATTAAAGATTCTGCTCCGGTAGTCCAGGCCTCTCCGTGGATAGGGTCTCATGACGTTCTTTGATAATTGAAAGGCCTCATCTGCAACCATCATGTAAGGGACCGCATCCAAATTAGCCCCTGGTATGTGACTTGGGGGTGGGAGATCCAATTCATTGTTGCGCAGCCGCCGACCCATAATGGAAGAACTGAAGACTCTAGAGTCTCCAGTTCTCCCATAGGCCCCAATATCTACAATTATAAACCTGTAGTTGCTGTCGACTAGGGCCAACAGCACTACAGAGAAAAACTGTTTATAATTATAGAATTGGGTCCCTGAACCTGGCGGCTTACGCACACGGATGTGCTTTCCGTCAAGAGCCCCAATACAGTGCGGAAACTGGCATGTGTCCTGAAATCCTTGAGCAATACGTTACCAGTCTGGAATTTTTGGTTCAGGCATCACCTCTTGATGGAGTCTTCTCCAGATTTCCGTGCATGTATCCCGCACAATCCCCGAAATAGTAGATTTTCCCAATAAAAACTCTAAATGCAGGGCCGCATATGATAGGCCAGTGGCAAGGAAGCTAAAAGACAAAAGAATATTGTTTTCAAATAAAAAATTAACACAATACAGGGTGATATGGGGCAATAAAACCCTTAAAAAAAAAAAAAGGAGATGCTATGGCTTTGATCTTTGCAAAAATTTTAGTTACGAAAAAAAGGACAAATGATGTTGAAGTTACTTAACCATTTAAGTATCTAATTTGAATAAGGGGGATCGACCAAAAAATGGGTAACAGATTGGGTCAATTAGTATTAAGGCATACCGCAAGGTAAGGATAAGGCGCTCCTCAGCTGAAATAGATTTGCGCATCCTGGTGTCCTTCTTCGTGATCCCTGGACGCAAAATCTCCAACAAAATGTCAAAGGTTTGAATCCTCATCCGACAATAGTTGAAGAACTTGTCCGGATTAGTCCTCAAAGCAGCATACAGACAGCTGAAATGGCCTTTAGTGATACGTTGTTTGATAAGTGGATGTACCCACATCCGTCTCCGCCTCCTCGGATCTACAATAACTGGGTATGGCTGGCCAAAATGTTGGGAAAGTACCCAGTTGAAAAGCACACGCTCTGTGGTGTTGAAAGTCAGTCGATCAGACATGTTGCTCATCAATCCGAAGTGCACCAACACAAGCAGGGACTCTACTGCATAGATTGGTGGGTGGCACCTGTGTTTAGGGCCATTAAATAATGTTCTTGGTGATGATTTAAATTTTTTCAGGTGGAAAAACCGTTATATGTCCATTTTGCAAGCCTGCAAGAAAATCTCGCCATACGGATGCCATACGGATGTCACACGGATGTCACACGGATCATTTGATGCGAGAAAATCGCATCCTCGCACTGCACACGGATCACTGTTTTGGTAACATTTGTGCGATTCTCGTCCGTCAAAAACGGACCGTTTTTTTATACGTTGTGTGTGTCCCCGGCCTAACTCTCAGATCGCTGCTCAGAACAATGGTGTCACACTTTTACTCTAATTTAAGAAACATTTTTTCCTGTATAATGACTTTATGTAAGGCAAAATGTAAAAAGGATTTTTTTTAATAATAATTTAAGTAAACCAAAATTGAAATTTTTTGTAAAAAATTGGGAATTTCAGTTAATTTATGTAGGAAGCAAGAATTTCCAAAATTGAGATGTAAGAGAGACTGAGATATACTAAACATACTGTATATTAGACATAAAGGAGGGCCTCATACACATTCTGTTCAAATTGTCATGTAGTGATACTCCTAGTCTCATAAAGGCTATAAACTAAGTGCAAAGCCTACCAAAAATTACGGGCGGGGTCATCCATACACACTTGAAGGCACCAGCTGTAGTGCCTCATTCAAATATTGTGACCAAAGTATAGTTCTGGTACTCCTCCACTCAAATGTTCTGCATAGTGCAAAGCCTGCCAAAAATTACAAGCAGGGTCATCCATACGACCTTGAAGGCACCAAAGCAGTGCCTCATAAAAAAAACAACTTACTGTGCTTGATACACTCCTACACTTATAAAGCCTTTTCACAAAGTGCAAAGCCAGGAAAACATTAAAAGGATGGTCATCCATACACCCTTGAAGGCAACTAGAGTACATCATTCAAATATTGAACATTAAAACACTTGATGTGCTGTTGTCATCTGGTGATGTGGAACAGTGGGGGTTAATCTAGGCTTTGATCATTTTTACCAGAGAGGGCCTGTCAGAATTCCCTGTTGACAAGCAAATGCGCCTGTCTGTTATGACCCCCAGCCACAGTAAAGCCCCCTCAGACAAGATGCTTGTGGCAGGGCAGCACAACACCCCAAGGAATATAGGGACAGCTCATGCCAGGTGTCCCGCTTTGAGCTCCAATCGTTGAAGGTCACAGAGGTATTAGAGAGTAGGCTGGTTTTGTTAGTTTGCTTGACCATCTTTTCTCTCCTTGTCAAAACCACCTGGTCATCAGACCCTGGACACTGGGATGGTGTCATGAAATGGGCCCAGGAAGGAACAACCACGGGAAGGGCAGCATCCAAAAAGGAAAACCACCTATGCCAAAACATGGTAGCCATCCACAGACAGCTGTTTCAGGGTATTTGCCCCTCATCAGTGTGGAGTAGGAAACTATTAGGAGCAGTGCCTAGTAAAAAAAACCATAAACATATGGATTGTGGTGAAATATGTGTATATATATTATATATATCTCTATATGTGTGTAGTGACATATGTCTAGGGTTATATGTGTGACTAGTGATAATGTAGCATCTGTCCTGAAGGCAAGTCGCACCTAGATGTTAATATGTACTTCCTTGGAACTAGTAGAAATTCTGTCTCCTGATCTCAACATGGGGTCTGGCTGAGGCCAAAGAACAAAAGGAACACTTGACCCCTCTGAGGTCTTGGAGGGGAGATGCTAATTGCTGCTTGAGGGAAGGTATCCCTGGGATCCATTTCACACATGTCTCCAGAGGAAAATAATATATATTCCTTAGTAGTGCAGCCGTGGCCCAATCAAACAGGCAGCAGTTATGATATTGGCCGGTCTAGAAACCTGACCTCAGACCAAAGTTATAGATTTAGGCTGCAGACAGAGAATTGTGTTCACATGATGAGGGCAGCCTGAAAAGCTGATGTGTTCCACAACTACAATCACCCCCTCGTCAGGGAGCAGAAAGCAGACCAAAAGTTAGATGATTTCTGTAAGTTTTCTCCTGTTTATTTGATACTGTTTTGCATAAGTTGTACGTCTTTTTATTATCATATTTTTATACCTTTTTCTTATTGTAAGCATTGAACCTTTTTCTATTAAAGTATAAACCTTTAATAAGTTGAACCTTGAATGTTCTAAAGAATCCATAGCCTAGAGGTGTGTGAGCCTTATGAGTGATAAACATATTTTTATTAGTTATTTCTGGGACTCATCGCCCGTGTATTTGATGAGTGGTGGCAGCGTGTATGAGTGGGTGTGTGGCCTGGGTCGGCGTGTGATTTATGATCCCCTCACAGTATAGGACAGAGGTTGAATGCTGGACTGAGAGTGGGGAGATAGATTAACCCTTGCAGGGACAACCCCAAGTCACATGTGAGAGCAGGCACGTGACGAAAAAGTGACACCATGGAGCAGCGATCCGTGACATGGATGAATGACCTCGAGGAGATCAAAACATCCAACACCGCGGAGACACCATCACGTGTTTCTCAACGCAGTGATCCAGAACACTGCCCCCATCCCTTATGGGAAATATGCAAATGCATGTAGAAAAGCCACGGAGACACCATCAGGAGTTTATCAACGAAATCAATAAATAGCAAGGTCTTTCACCGGGAAGGAACAACCACGGGAAGGGCAGCATCCAAAAAGGAAAACCACCTATGCCAAAACATGGTATCCATCCACAGACAGCTGTTTCAGGGAATTTGTCCCTTATCAGTGTGGAGTAGGAAACTGGCTATTTCAGTTTCTACATGCATTTGCATATTTCCCATAAGGGATGGGAGCAGTGTTCTGGATCACTGAGTTGAGAAACACGTGATGGTGTCTCCGCTGTGTTAAATGTTTTGATCTCCCCGAGGTCATTCATCCATATGTTTATGAAATGGGCCCAGGCCTTTGACAGTGTACCCCTGCCTCTGCTACGTGTCTCCCTCACCTCTTGGTCGGGCAAGAAAGAAGTTCCTCCCTGCTGCTAGCAATTGTTTGATGGAAATTTTTTCAACATATTTTCCACAATGGCATTCTGGTACAGCAACATTTTAGAAGACTTTTTTGCCTCAGGAAGGAGAGATGCAAAGTTCCTCTTGTAGCCTGGGTTTAGCAGGGTGAACAACCAGTCTTTTTTTGGCCAAGATAAAAATAATGCAAGGGTTGCGGGAAAGGTTTTGGTACACAGTCGGCCACATGTTCCAAGTTCCCTACAGCCAGCTTTTCCCTGTCCCCACCATGATGACTTTCCATCTCCTCCTCCTCCTCTTTCTCCTCATTCCTCTCCTTAGCCCATCAACGTAGGAGAGACGGGTTGACGGTTGTGTGGGTACTAGCCTCTGCTGTGATAGATAACAGCTCCAGTTCTTCTTCCTTCTCCTCAGCCTCCACCTCCTCTGTATTATGTAAGGTGTTAATAAAAAATGGTCTTGTGCCCGGTTAACTGTATGTATATTGCTGCCTTGTAATGTCATTACACCGCATATTTATTGTTATATATAAAATATGCCGTATCTAGTGCTGCTATGTATATATATTTATATGTTGTGTAGATAGGGAAAGTACAGTACCACATGCTGGACACTAGATGGTGTACAACAGTGTACATAGTTTACATAGGAAGAGCCAACCGTGGATAAGATAGAGGGTTTTCCTATTCCTAGTAAGTAGGAGCCATAGAGCCTAGTCAGGGTGGTCAGCTCTGTAATTAGTGATGAGTAGTGTTGAGCGATACCTTCCGATATCGGAAAGTATCGGTATCGGTTTGGATCGGCCGATATTCAAAAAATATCGGATATCGCCGATACCGATACCCGATCCCAATGCAAGTCAATGGGACCAAAATATCGGAATTAAAATAAACCCTTTCTTTCCTTGTAGGTTCATTCTACATGAAGGAAAACAACTAAGAATAATGTAGGATGTATGGGGGAGGTGGCGGAGACATTAAAGGCAATGAGGATTAGTCCAATCAAATAGAATAGCATGTTTTGTTTTTTTTTTAAAGACGTTCGGATTGAAAAAGATATTGACTATGTAAATTTTTTTTATTTTGTCAGATATTGATGTTTCACTATTCCACGCCCTTCCCCTTCTTTTTTTTCTTTTTTTTTTTTTCTTTTCCCACACTTTCATCTTCATCATCATCAGCATCTTTGACATCAACTTCTTCACCTTATTCATCTTCTTCTTCATCTTCTACCTATTTTTTTTTTTTATTACATTCTTCATATTCATTTTCTTCAACTATTATTATTCTTCCTATTCTACATATTCTTTTTATTCCACTGTTATTATTCTTCCTATTCTACTTCTTCATCATATTCTCATTTGTGACAGGCATTCCTGTAGTTGTTATCTATAAAAGTTGGAAGATTACACCTTCCGTTCTGCCAGTCACAAAAGTTACATTTGTCCGCGTTCAGTTTGGCCTGCAGCATCAGGCTTTATCCAGGGGCACCACGAGGAGGAACGGACTCACCCCCATACACTGCTTAGTCTTCTTCTGCATATAATTTAGATAATATCTTTTGCTCTGATATTAAGTCTTATGCTTAATGTTCTTCTGCTCTTTGTTCTGCAGCCTCTTGTTCTTCTGCTTCTCGGTCTTCCATGTTGTCGTCTCCAGGGTCGTCGTCTCCAGTGTCGTCATCTCCGCCGTCGTCGTCTCAGCCGTCGTCGTGTCCGCCGTCGTCGTCTCCGCCGTCGTCGTCGTCGTCATCGGGGTGGTCTTCCGGGTCGTCGTCATTGGGGTGGTCTTCCGGGTTGTCGACGTTAGGGTCTTCAACTTGGAAATGTAGCAGAAGGTACAAGAAGGCTGAGAAAATGCCAAGAACCAGCTGATGGAACTGGAACTCGGATGGCTACCCGAAGGTTCAAGAGCCTATGGAACTACCGAGGACCAGCTGACGTTACTGGAACCCGGTTACTAAGCAGGAGGTACCCGTGCTAAAAAGCACTACCAAGGACCGCCTGACGTTGGCGGAACTCGGATACCCAGAAGGAGGCACCTAAGCCAAAGGCTCTGCCCGGAACCAGCTGACGTTACTGGAACCAGGATGGGGAGCAGAAGGTACAAGAGCAAAAGACACTGCCGAGAACCAGCTGACGGTACTGGAACCCGGATGGGTAGCCGAATGTCCAAGAGCCAATGGAACTACCAAGGACCAGCTGACGTTACTGGAACCCGGTTACTAAGCAGGAGGTACCCGTGCCTGAAAGCACTACCAAGGACCACCTGACATTGGTGGAACTTGGATACCCAGAAGGAGGCACCTAAGCCAAAGGCTCTGCCCGGAACCAGCTGACGGTACTGGAACCAGGATGGGGAGCAGAAGGTACAAGAGCAAAAGACACTGCCGAGAACCAGCTGACGGTGCTGGAACCAGGTGGTGGACCCGAAGGCCCACAGGAGAGGAGAGAACAGCTAGGCCGCGAGGCAGCCGCAGTTACCGAACCCCAACAGTCCTACAGGGGGAGCTGGGCCTACTGGCACTACAGAACCAGCCTTGACTACCAGTTCACGCAGCCCACATAGGAAGCTCCTAAACTGGAGGCACCCTGGAGTTGGCTAACTCGACCGCACCACGACGGGGCAAGCATAGGCGTCTCAGTGAAGTTGACACAACCCGGAAACAGCTGACGGTGCTGAAACCAGGCTTGGCACGAGGGAGTACCTGTGACAAGAACACTGCCGAGAACCAGCTGGCGGTGCTGGAACCCGGATGCGTTGCCCCAGTGTGCAAGAGCCAATGGCACGACCGAGGACCAGCTGACGGTGCTGGAACCCGGTTACTAAGCTGTAGGTGCCCGCGCTTAAAAGCACTACCAAGGACCGCCTGGCATTGGCGGAACTCGGATACCCAGGAGGAGGCACCTAAGCCAAAGGCTCGGCCCGGAACCAGCTGACGGTGCTGGAACCAGGTGGTGGACCCGAAGGCCCACAGGAGAGGAGAGAACAGCTAGGCCGCGAGGCAGCCGCAGTTACCGAACCCCAACAGTCCTACAGGGGGAGCTGGGCCTACTGGCACTACAGAACCAGCCTTGACTACCAGTTCACGCAGCCCACATAGGAAGCTCCTAAACTGGAGGCACCCTGGAGTTGGCTAACTCGACCGCACCACGACGGGGCAAGCATAGGCGTCTCAGTGAAGTTGACACAACCCGGAAACAGCTGACGGTGCTGAAACCAGGCTTGGCACGAGGGAGTACCTGTGACAAGAACACTGCCGAGAACCAGCTGGCGGTGCTGGAACCCGGATGCGTTGCCCCAGTGTGCAAGAGCCAATGGCACGACCGAGGGCCAGCTGACGGTGCTGGAACCCGGTTACTAAGCTGTAGGTGCCCGCGCTTAAAAGCACTACCAAGGACCGCCTGGCGTTGGCGGAACTCGGATACCCAGGAGGAGGCACCTAAGCCAAAGGCTCGGCCCGGAACCAGCTGACGGTGCTGGAACCAGGTGGTGGACCCGAAGGCCCACAGGAGAGAAGAGAACAGCTAGGCCGCGAGGCAGCCGCAGTTACCGAACCCCAACAGTCCTACAGGGGGAGCTGGGCCTACTGGCACTACAGAACCAGCCTTGACTACCAGTTCACGCAGCCCACATAGGAAGCTCCTAAACTGGAGGCACCCTGGAGTTGGCTAACTCGACCGCACCACGACGGGGCAAGCATAGGCGTCTCAGTGAAGTTGACACAACCCGGAAACAGCTGACGGTGCTGAAACCAGGCTTGGCACGAGGGAGTACCTGTGACAAGAACACTGCCGAGAACCAGCTGGCGGTGCTGGAACCCGGATGCGTTGCCCCAGTGTGCAAGAGCCAATGGCACGACCGAGGACCAGCTGACGGTGCTGGAACCCGGTTACTAAGCTGTAGGTGCCCGCGCTTAAAAGCACTACCAAGGACCGCCTGGCGTTGGCGGAACTCGGATACCCAGGAGGAGGCACCTAAGCCAAAGGCTCGGCCCGGAACCAGCTGACGGTGCTGGAACCAGGTGGTGGACCCGAAGGCCCACAGGAGAGGAGAGAACAGCTAGGCCGCGAGGCAGCCGCAGTTACCGAACCCCAACAGTCCTACAGGGGGAGCTGGGCCTACTGGCACTACAGAACCAGCCTTGACTACCAGTTCACGCAGCCCACATAGGAAGCTCCTAAACTGGAGGCACCCTGGAGTTGGCTAACTCGACCGCACCACGACGGGGCAAGCATAGGCGTCTCAGTGAAGTTGACACAACCCGGAAACAGCTGACGGTGCTGAAACCAGGCTTGGCACGAGGGAGTACCTGTGACAAGAACACTGCCGAGAACCAGCTGGCGGTGCTGGAACCCGGATGCGTTGCCCCAGTGTGCAAGAGCCAATGGCACGACCGAGGACTAGCTGACGGTGCTGGAACCCGGTTACTAAGCTGTAGGTGCCCGCGCTTAAAAGCACTACCAAGGACCGCCTGGCGTTGGCGGAACTCGGATACCCAGGAGGAGGCACCTAAGCCAAAGGCTCGGCCCGGAACCAGCTGACGGTGCTGGAACCAGGTGGTGGACCCGAAGGCCCACAGGAGAGGAGAGAACAGCTAGGCCGCGAGGCAGCCGCAGTTACCGAACCCCAACAGTCCTACAGGGGGAGCTGGGCCTACTGGCACTACAGAACCAGCCTTGACTACCAGTTCACGCAGCCCACATAGGAAGCTCCTAAACTGGAGGCACCCTGGAGTTGGCTAACTCGACCGCACCACGACGGGGCAAGCATAGGCGTGTCAGTGAAGTTGACACAACCCGGAAACAGCTGACGGTGCTGAAACCAGGCTTGGCACGAGGGAGTACCTGTGACAAAAACACTGCCGAGAACCAGCTGGCAGTGCTGGAACCCAGATGCGTTGCCCCAGTGTGCAAGAGCCAATGGCACGACCGAGGACCAGCTGACGGTGCTGGAACCCGGTTACTAAGCTGTAGGTGCCCGCGCTTAAAAGCACTACCAAGGACCGCCTGGCGTTGGCGGAACTCGGATACCCAGGAGGAGGCACCTAAGCCAAAGGCTCGGCCTGGAACCAGCTGACGGTGCTGGAACCAGGTGGTGGACCCGAAGGCCCACAGGAGAGGAGAGAACAGCTAGGCCGCGAGGCAGCCGCAGTTACCGAACCCCAACAGTCCTACAGGGGGAGCTGGGCCTACTGGCACTACAGAACCAGCCTTGACTACCAGTTCACGCAGCCCACATAGGAAGCTCCTAAACTGGAGGCACCCTGGAGTTGGCTAACTCGACCGCACCACGACGGGGCAAGCATAGGCGTCTCAGTGAAGTTGACACAACCCGGAAACAGCTGACGGTGCTGAAACCAGGCTTGGCACGAGGGAGTACCTGTGACAAAAACACTGCCGAGAACCAGCTGGCAGTGCTGGAACCCAGATGCGTTGCCCCAGTGTGCAAGAGCCAATGGCACGACCGAGGACCAGCTGACGGTGCTGGAACCCGGTTACTAAGCTGTAGGTGCCCGCGCTTAAAAGCACTACCAAGGACCGCCTGGCGTTGGCGGAACTCGGATACCCAGGAGGAGGCACCTAAGCCAAAGGCTCGGCCCGGAACCAGCTGACGGTGCTGGAACCAGGTGGTGGACCCGAAGGCCCACAGGAGAGGAGAGAACAGCTAGGCCGCGAGGCAGCCGCAGTTACCGAACCCCAACAGTCCTACAGGGGGAGCTGGGCCTACTGGCACTACAGAACCAGCCTTGACTACCAGTTCACGCAACCCACAAAGGAAGCTCCTAAACTGGAGGCACCCTGGAGTTGGCTAACTCGACCGCACCACGACGGGGCAAGCATAGGCGTCTCAGTGAAGTTGACACAACCCGGAAACAGCTGACGGTGCTGAAACCAGGCTTGGCACGAGGGAGTACCTGTGACAAGAACACTGCCGAGAACCAGCTGGCGGTGCTGGAACCCGGATGCGTTGCCCCAGTGTGCAAGAGCCAATGGCACGACCGAGGACTAGCTGACGGTGCTGGAACCCGGTTACTAAGCTGTAGGTGCCCGCGCTTAAAAGCACTACCAAGGACCGCCTGGCGTTGGCGGAACTCGGATACCCAGGAGGAGGCACCTAAGCCAAAGGCTCGGCCCGGAACCAGCTGACGGTGCTGGAACCAGGTGGTGGACCCGAAGGCCCACAGGAGAGGAGAGAACAGCTAGGCCGCGAGGCAGCCGCAGTTACCGAACCCCAACAGTCCTACAGGGGGAGCTGGGCCTACTGGCACTACAGAACCAGCCTTGACTACCAGTTCACGCAGCCCACATAGGAAGCTCCTAAACTGGAGGCACCCTGGAGTTGGCTAACTCGACCGCACCACGACGGGGCAAGCATAGGCGTCTCAGTGAAGTTGACACAACCCGGAAACAGCTGACGGTGCTGAAACCAGGCTTGGCACGAGGGAGTACCTGTGACAAAAACACTGCCGAGAACCAGCTGGCAGTGCTGGAACCCAGATGCGTTGCCCCAGTGTGCAAGAGCCAATGGCACGACCGAGGACCAGCTGACGGTGCTGGAACCCGGTTACTAAGCTGTAGGTGCCCGCGCTTAAAAGCACTACCAAGGACCGCCTGGCGTTGGCGGAACTCGGATACCCAGGAGGAGGCACCTAAGCCAAAGGCTCGGCCCGGAACCAGCTGACGGTGCTGGAACCAGGTGGTGGACCCGAAGGCCCACAGGAGAGGAGAGAACAGCTAGGCCGCGAGGCAGCCGCAGTTACCGAACCCCAACAGTCCTACAGGGGGAGCTGGGCCTACTGGCACTACAGAACCAGCCTTGACTACCAGTTCACGCAGCCCACATAGGAAGCTCCTAAACTGGAGGCACCCTGGAGTTGGCTAACTCGACCGCACCACGACGGGGCAAGCATAGGCGTCTCAGTGAAGTTGACACAACCCGGAAACAGCTGACGGTGCTGAAACCAGGCTTGGCACGAGGGAGTACCTGTGACAAGAACACTGCCGAGAACCAGCTGGCGGTGCTGGAACCCAGATGCGTTGCCTTGCCTATTAAAGATTGTCTTCCTAGAGCCCCAACTAGCGGTGTTGGAGCAAAGGGTAAGCAGGGGGAGATGAGTGTAGGCCGAAGCCTGCACTGGAGGCAGCTTTGTGTCTGCGTTGCGTTTGCAGGACACTTTGCCGGCTACACACTGGGGGAACAGCTGGCGTTGCTGAACCCCACTAACACAATGGCGTGTGTTTTTCTCTGTGCAGCTAGCACTTGCGGGCAAAAACTAGCGGTGTTAGAGCCCGTGTTGAAGCAGGAGGAGGAGGAGAGGAGCAGAGTGTAGGCCGAAGCCTAGTTGAACCAATTTCAAAGGAAACCTTTAACCCCCCCCTCAGGTGTTACAAAGTACAAGAGACACACCTTGTGCAGTATTAATGCTGCACAAGTGAAAGGTTGCTCTATTAATTTGTCTACTTGCACACGCTGAATGAAAGACATACACAATTTACCCCATTCTACAGTCAAACTGTAGTGGATGCGTGACTTGGTTTTTTGATGAGACGCAGCACAGGTGTCCAAAATAACGCCTTGGTGCTTGGCGCAGCTTCCTGAGCGTTGTTATTTGCTGTACAGGAGTCTGCGCTCTTGTGTTATCCCTTGGCAATGCCCTGTTAGCGCTGCCCATCTTATGACATCATTTTATGTTGGCCGGTGCGGTTAACGATGGCCATAAATCCCAGACCCACAGTGTCTTTACATAAAGCCACACTGCGGTGCTGGGATTCGTGGCCTTGAGCAGTAAATATTTTGGCCGCTCACACACGTCCTTACACCTGCTTCAGACTGGGCGGCCTCTGCTGATCCCTTCTCGCATGCCGCGGCCATGAGGCTGCACAGTCTGAAGAAGGCGGAAGGAGATGAGTTAAGACAGGCGAAGATATGCACTGCTCGTGCCCATCAATCACACCCTCGCAGTCAAAATAATTAAGACAACGAGGAGCATTTTATTCAGGCAGGGCGGACGAACAGGCGCAAGTAGCCAACCAATGATGTCAGAAGACGGGAAGCGCTACCAAGGGGGGTGCTGCGTATCATTAGAAAGGAAAGTCACACCTCAGGGACAGTGGAATGGTCTCAAAGAGACACATTTTGTACGTGTTGAGTTCCACGTGGGCAAGGAGAAAACATCAGCCACCTTGTACAAATGCAGCAGTACTGCTGTACAAGGTGGCTGTTATACATATAAACACCTGGGGGTGGGGGCCAGGCTCCCTTCAATTTCAGTTCATGTGCCTGCGTGGCGTTTGCAGGTCACGTTGCAAGCTGCACAGCAGGGGAACAGCTGGCGGTGCTGAACCCCACTAACACATTGGCTGGTGTTTTTCTCTGTGCAGCTAGCATGTCCGGGCAGAAACTGGCATTGTTTGAGCCCAGGGTCAGCAGGAGGAGGAGAGGAGCAAAGTGTAGGCCGAAGCCTGCACTGGTGGCAGCTTTTGTTCTCTTGTGCCAGCGTGGCTTGTGCTGGACACGTTGCCGACTACACAGCAGGGGAACAGCTGGCGTTGCTGAACCCCACTAACACATTGGCTGGTGTTTTTCTCTGTGCAGCTAGCATTTCCGGGCAAAAACTAGCGGTGTTTGAGCCCAGGGTCAGCAGGAGGAGGAGAGGAGCAAAGTGTAGGCCGAAGCCTGCACTGGTGGCAGCTTTTGTTCTGTTGTGCCAGCGTGGCTTGTGCTGGACACGTTGCCGACTACACAGCAGGGGAACAGCTGGCGGTGCTGAACCCCACTAACACATTGGCTGGTGTTTTTCTCTGTGCAGCTAGCATTTCCGGGCAAAAACTAGCGGTGTTTGAGCCCAGGGTCAGCAGGAGGAGTAGAGGAGCAGAGTGTTGGCCAAAGCCTAGTTGAACCAATTTCAAAGGTTACCTTTAACCCCCCCCTCAGGTGTTGCAAGGTACAAGAGCCACACCTTGAACAGCATTATTGATGCACAAGTCAAAGGTTGCTCTATTTAATTTTGCTCCTTGCACACGCTGAATTAAACACGTACACTATTTAGCCCATTATACTGTCAAACAGTAGTGGAGGCGTGACTACTAGTCTTTTTAAGGAGACGCAGCACAGGTGTACAAATTTACACCTAGGTGCTGTGCGCTGATTCCTTACCGTTGTTATTTGCAGTACAGGAAACTGCGCTCTTGTGTTATCCCTTGGCAATACCCTGTTAGTGCAGGCCGTCTCATGACCTCATTTCATGTTGGCCGGTGCGGTTAACGATGGCCATAAATCCCAGACCCACAGTGGCTTTTCCTAAAGTCACACTGCGGTGCTGGGATTCGTGGCCTTGTGCAGTAAATATGTTCGCCGCTCACACATGTCCTTACACCTGCTTCAGACTGGGCGGCCTCAGCTGATCCCTTATCGCATGCCGCGGCCATGAGGCCGCACAGTCAGAAGAAGGCGGAAGGAGGGGAGTGAAAACAGGGGAACATATGCACTGCTCGTGCCCATCAATCACACCCTCGCAGTCAAAATATATGAGACAACAGGGGGCGTTGTGTCGGGCAGGGGGGACGCACAGGCACAGCCAGCCAACCAATGATGTCAGGAGACGGGCAGCGCTAACAATGGGGGTGCTGCGTGTCATTAAAAAGGAAAGTCACACCTCAGGGACATTGTAATGGTCTGTAATGAGACACATTTTGTACTTGTTGAGTTCCACGTGTGCAAGGAGAAAAAGTCAGCCACCTTGTACAAATGCAGCAGTACTGCTGTACAAGGTGGCTGTTATACATAGAAACACCTGGGGGGGTGGGGGGCAGGCTCCCTTCAATTTCAGTTCATGTTCCTGCGTGGCGTTTGCAGGAAACGTTGCAAGCTACACAGCAGGGGAACAGCTGGTGGTGCTGAACCCCACTAACACATTGGCTGGTGTTTTTCTCTGTGCAGCTAGCATGTCCGGGCAGAAACTGGCGTTGTTTTAGCCCAGGGTCAGCAGGAGGAGGAGAGGAGCAAAGTGTAGGCCGAAGCCTGCACTGGTGGCAGCTTTTGGTCAGTTGTGCCAGCGTGGCTTGTGCTGGACACGATGCCGACTACACAGCAGAGGAACAGCTGGCGGTGCTGAACCCTACTAACACATTGGCTGGTGTTTTTCTCTGTGCAGCTAGCATGTCCGGGCAGAAACTGGCGTTGTTTTAGCCCAGGGTCAGCAGGAGGAGGAGAGGAGCAAAGTGTAGGCCGAAGCCTGCACTGGTGGCAGCTTTTGGTCGGTTGTGCCAGCGTGGCTTGTGCTGGACACGATGCCGGCTACACAGCGGGGGAACAGCTGGCGGTGCTGAACACCACTAACACATTGGCTGGTGTTTTTCTCTGTGCAGCTAGCATTTCCGGGCAAAAACTAGCGGTGTTTGAGCCCAGGGTCAGCAGGAGGAGTAGAGGAGCAGAGTGTTGGCCAAAGCCTAGTTGAACCAATTTCAAAGGTTACCTTTAACCCCCCCCTCAGGTGTTGCAAGGTACAAGAGCCACACCTTGAACAGCATTATTGATGCACAAGTCAAAGGTTGCTCTATTTAATTTTGCTCCTTGCACACGCTGAATTAAACACGTACACTATTTAGCCCATTATACTGTCAAACAGTAGTGGAGGCGTGACTACTAGTCTTTTTAAGGAGACGCAGCACAGGTGTACAAATTTACACCTAGGTGCTGTGCGCTGATTCCTTACCGTTGTTATTTGCAGTACAGGAAACTGCGCTCTTGTGTTATCCCTTGGCAATACCCTGTTAGTGCAGGCCGTCTCATGACCTCATTTCATGTTGGCCGGTGCGATTAACGATGGCCATAAATCCCAGACCCACAGTGGCTTTTCCTAAAGTCACACTGCGGTGCTGGGATTCGTGGCCTTGTGCAGTAAATATGTTCGCCGCTCACACATGTCCTTACACCTGCTTCAGACTGGGCGGCCTCAGCTGATCCCTTATCGCATGCCGCGGCCATGAGGCCGCACAGTCAGAAGAAGGCGGAAGGAGGGGAGTGAAAACAGGGGAACATATGCACTGCTCGTGCCCATCAATCACACCCTCGCAGTCAAAATATATGAGACAACGGGGGGCGTTGTGTCGGGCAGGGGGGACGCACAGGCACAGCCAGCCAACCAATGATGTCAGGAGACGGGCAGCGCTAACAATGGGGGTGCTGCGTGTCATTAAAAAGGAAAGTCACACCTCAGGGACATTGTAATGGTCTGTAATGAGACACATTTTGTACTTGTTGAGTTCCACGTGTGCAAGGAGAAAAAGTCAGCCACCTTGTACAAATGCAGCAGTACTGCTGTACAAGGTGGCTGTTATACATAGAAACACCTGGGGGGGTGGGGGGCAGGCTCCCTTCAATTTCAGTTCATGTTCCTGCGTGGCGTTTGCAGGAAACGTTGCAAGCTACACAGCAGGGGAACAGCTGGCGGTGCTGAACCCCACTAACACATTGGCTGGTGTTTTTCTCTGTGCAGCTAGCATGTCCGGGCAGAAACTGGCGTTGTTTTAGCCCAGGGTCAGCAGGAGGAGGAGAGGAGCAAAGTGTAGGCCGAAGCCTGCACTGGTGGCAGCTTTTGGTCAGTTGTGCCAGCGTGGCTTGTGCTGGACACGATGCCGACTACACAGCAGAGGAACAGCTGGCGGTGCTGAACCCTACTAACACATTGGCTGGTGTTTTTCTCTGTGCAGCTAGCATGTCCGGGCAGAAACTGGCGTTGTTTTAGCCCAGGGTCAGCAGGAGGAGGAGAGGAGCAAAGTGTAGGCCGAAGCCTGCACTGGTGGCAGCTTTTGGTCGGTTGTGCCAGCGTGGCTTGTGCTGGACACGATGCCGGCTACACAGCGGGGGAACAGCTGGCGGTGCTGAACACCACTAACACATTGGCTGGTGTTTTTCTCTGTGCAGCTAGCATTTCCGGGCAAAAACTAGCGGTGTTTGAGCCCAGGGTCAGCAGGAGGAGTAGAGGAGCAGAGTGTTGGCCAAAGCCTAGTTGAACCAATTTCAAAGGTTACCTTTAACCCCCCCTCAGGTGTTACAAAGTACAAGAGCCACTCCTTCTGCAGCATTAATGCTGCACAAGTAAAAGGTTGCTCTATTAATTTTTCTACTTGCACAAGCTGAATGCAACACGTAGACTATTTAGCCCATTATACTGTTAATCAGTAGTGGAGGCGTGACTTGTCTTTTTAAAGAAAAGCAGCACAGGTGTCGAAAACAACACCTTTTTGCATGGGCGCAGCTTCCTGAGCGTTGTTAGTTGCTGTACAGGAGTCTGCGCTCTTGTGATCCTTTGGCCATGCGCTGTGAGCGCTTCCTGTCTTATGACCTCATTTCATGTTGGCCGTTGCGGTTAGCGATGGACATGAATCCCAGACCCACAGTGTGTTTTTAAAAAATCACACTGCGGTGCTGGGATTCGTGCCCTGGTGCACTAAATATGTTTGCCGCTCACACATGTCCTTACACCTGCTTCAGACTGGGCGGCCTCATCTGATCCCTTATCGCCTGCCGCGGCCATGAGGACACCCAGTCTGAAGAAGGCGGAAGGAGATGAGTGAACACAGGCAAACATATGCACTGCACATGCCCATCAATCACACCCTCGCTGTCCAAAAAAATAAGACACCGAGGGCCGTTGTTTCGAGCAGGGGAGATGCACAGGCGCAGCCAGCTAACCAATGATGTCAAAAGACGGGCAGCGCTAACAAGGGTGGTGCTGCGTGTCATTACAAAGGAAAGTCACACCTCAGGGACATTGTAATGGTCTGTAATGAGACACATTTTGTACGTGTTGAGTTCCACGTGGGCAAGGAGAAAAAGTCAGCCACCTTGTACAAATGCAGCAGTACTGCTGTACAAGGTGGCTGATATACATAGAAACACCTGTGGGTGGGGGGCAGGCTCCCTTCAATTTCAGTTCATGTGCCTGCGTGGCGTTTGCAGGTCACGTTGCAAGCTACACAGCAGGGGAACAGCTGGCGTTGCTGAACCCCACTGACACATTGACTGGTGTTTTTCTCTGTGCAGATTGCATGTCCGGGCAAAAACTAGCGGTGTTTGAGCCCAGGGTCAGCAGGAGGAGTAGAGGAGCAGAGTGTTGGCCAAAGCCTAGTTGAACCAATTTCAAAGGTTACCTTTAACCCCCCCTCAGGTGTTACAAAGTACAAGAGCCACTCCTTCTGCAGCATTAATGCTGCACAAGTAAAAGGTTGCTCTATTAATTTTTCTACTTGCACAAGCTGAATGCAACACGTAGACTATTTAGCCCATTATACTGTTAATCAGTAGTGGAGGCGTGACTTGTCTTTTTAAAGAAAAGCAGCACAGGTGTCGAAAACAACACCTTTTTGCATGGGCGCAGCTTCCTGAGCGTTGTTAGTTGCTGTACAGGAGTCTGCGCTCTTGTGATCCTTTGGCCATGCGCTGTGAGCGCTTCCTGTCTTATGACCTCATTTCATGTTGGCCGTTGCGGTTAGCGATGGACATGAATCCCAGACCCACAGTGTGTTTTTAAAAAATCACACTGCGGTGCTGGGATTCGTGCCCTGGTGCACTAAATATGTTTGCCGCTCACACATGTCCTTACACCTGCTTCAGACTGGGCGGCCTCATCTGATCCCTTATCGCCTGCCGCGGCCATGAGGACACCCAGTCTGAAGAAGGCGGAAGGAGATGAGTGAACACAGGCAAACATATGCACTGCACATGCCCATCAATCACACCCTCGCTGTCCAAAAAAATAAGACACCGAGGGCCGTTGTTTCGAGCAGGGGAGATGCACAGGCGCAGCCAGCTAACCAATGATGTCAAAAGACGGGCAGCGCTAACAAGGGTGGTGCTGCGTGTCATTACAAAGGAAAGTCACACCTCAGGGACATTGTAATGGTCTGTAATGAGACACATTTTGTACGTGTTGAGTTCCACGTGGGCAAGGAGAAAAAGTCAGCCACCTTGTACAAATGCAGCAGTACTGCTGTACAAGGTGGCTGATATACATAGAAACACCTGTGGGTGGGGGGCAGGCTCCCTTCAATTTCAGTTCATGTGCCTGCGTGGCGTTTGCAGGTCATGTTGCAAGCTACACAGCAGGGGAACAGCTGGCGTTGCTGAACCCCACTGACACATTGACTGGTGTTTTTCTCTGTGCAGATTGCATGTCCGGGCAAAAACTAGCGGTGTTAGAGCCCAGGGTCAGCAGGAGGAGGAGGAGAGGAGCAAAGTGTAGGCCGAAGCCTGCACTGGTGGCAGCTTTTGGTCGGTTGTGCCAGCGTGGCTTGTGCTGGACACGATGCCGGCTACACAGCGGGGGAACAGCTGGCGGTGCTGAACCCCACTAACACATTGGCTGGTGTTTTTCTCTGTGCAGCTAGCATTTCCGGGCAAAAACTAGCGGTGTTTGAGCCCAGGGTCAGCAGGAGGAGTAGAGGAGCAGAGTGTTGGCCAAAGCCTAGTTGAACCAATTTCAAAGGTTACCTTTAACCCCCCCTCAGGTGTTACAAAGTACAAGAGCCACTCCTTCTGCAGCATTAATGCTGCACAAGTAAAAGGTTGCTCTATTAATTTTTCTACTTGCACAAGCTGAATGCAACACGTAGACTATTTAGCCCATTATACTGTTAATCAGTAGTGGAGGCGTGACTTGTCTTTTTAAAGAAAAGCAGCACAGGTGTCGAAAACAACACCTTTTTGCATGGGCGCAGCTTCCTGAGCGTTGTTAGTTGCTGTACAGGAGTCTGCGCTCTTGTGATCCTTTGGCCATGCGCTGTGAGCGCTTCCTGTCTTATGACCTCATTTCATGTTGGCCGTTGCGGTTAGCGATGGACATGAATCCCAGACCCACAGTGTGTTTTTAAAAAATCACACTGCGGTGCTGGGATTCGTGCCCTGGTGCACTAAATATGTTTGCCGCTCACACATGTCCTTACACCTGCTTCAGACTGGGCGGCCTCATCTGATCCCTTATCGCCTGCCGCGGCCATGAGGACACCCAGTCTGAAGAAGGCGGAAGGAGATGAGTGAACACAGGCAAACATATGCACTGCACATGCCCATCAATCACACCCTCGCTGTCCAAAAAAATAAGACACCGAGGGCCGTTGTTTCGAGCAGGGGAGATGCACAGGCGCAGCCAGCTAACCAATGATGTCAAAAGACGGGCAGCGCTAACAAGGGTGGTGCTGCGTGTCATTACAAAGGAAAGTCACACCTCAGGGACATTGTAATGGTCTGTAATGAGACACATTTTGTACGTGTTGAGTTCCACGTGGGCAAGGAGAAAAAGTCAGCCACCTTGTACAAATGCAGCAGTACTGCTGTACAAGGTGGCTGATATACATAGAAACACCTGTGGGTGGGGGGCAGGCTCCCTTCAATTTCAGTTCATGTGCCTGCGTGGCGTTTGCAGGTCACGTTGCAAGCTACACAGCAGGGGAACAGCTGGCGTTGCTGAACCCCACTGACACATTGACTGGTGTTTTTCTCTGTGCAGATTGCATGTCCGGGCAAAAACTAGCGGTGTTTGAGCCCAGGGTCAGCAGGAGGAGTAGAGGAGCAGAGTGTTGGCCAAAGCCTAGTTGAACCAATTTCAAAGGTTACCTTTAACCCCCCCTCAGGTGTTACAAAGTACAAGAGCCACTCCTTCTGCAGCATTAATGCTGCACAAGTAAAAGGTTGCTCTATTAATTTTTCTACTTGCACAAGCTGAATGCAACACGTAGACTATTTAGCCCATTATACTGTTAATCAGTAGTGGAGGCGTGACTTGTCTTTTTAAAGAAAAGCAGCACAGGTGTCGAAAACAACACCTTTTTGCATGGGCGCAGCTTCCTGAGCGTTGTTAGTTGCTGTACAGGAGTCTGCGCTCTTGTGATCCTTTGGCCATGCGCTGTGAGCGCTTCCTGTCTTATGACCTCATTTCATGTTGGCCGTTGCGGTTAGCGATGGACATGAATCCCAGACCCACAGTGTGTTTTTAAAAAATCACACTGCGGTGCTGGGATTCGTGCCCTGGTGCACTAAATATGTTTGCCGCTCACACATGTCCTTACACCTGCTTCAGACTGGGCGGCCTCATCTGATCCCTTATCGCCTGCCGCGGCCATGAGGACACCCAGTCTGAAGAAGGCGGAAGGAGATGAGTGAACACAGGCAAACATATGCACTGCACATGCCCATCAATCACACCCTCGCTGTCCAAAAAAATAAGACACCGAGGGCCGTTGTTTCGAGCAGGGGAGATGCACAGGCGCAGCCAGCTAACCAATGATGTCAAAAGACGGGCAGCGCTAACAAGGGTGGTGCTGCGTGTCATTACAAAGGAAAGTCACACCTCAGGGACATTGTAATGGTCTGTAATGAGACACATTTTGTACGTGTTGAGTTCCACGTGGGCAAGGAGAAAAAGTCAGCCACCTTGTACAAATGCAGCAGTACTGCTGTACAAGGTGGCTGATATACATAGAAACACCTGTGGGTGGGGGGCAGGCTCCCTTCAATTTCAGTTCATGTGCCTGCGTGGCGTTTGCAGGTCATGTTGCAAGCTACACAGCAGGGGAACAGCTGGCGTTGCTGAACCCCACTGACACATTGACTGGTGTTTTTCTCTGTGCAGATTGCATGTCCGGGCAAAAACTAGCGGTGTTAGAGCCCAGGGTCAGCAGGAGGAGGAGGAGAGGAGCAAAGTGTAGGCCGAAGCCTGCACTGGTGGCAGCTTTTGGTCGGTTGTGCCAGCGTGGCTTGTGCTGGACACGATGCCGGCTACACAGCGGGGGAACAGCTGGCGGTGCTGAACCCCACTAACACATTGGCTGGTGTTTTTCTCTGTGCAGCTAGCATTTCCGGGCAAAAACTAGCGGTGTTTGAGCCCAGGGTCAGCAGGAGGAGTAGAGGAGCAGAGTGTAGGCCGAAGCCTAGTTGAACCAATTTCAAAGGTTACCTTTAACCCCCCCCTCAGGTGTTGCAAGGTAGAAGAGCCACACCTTGTGCAGCATTAATGCTGCACAAGTAAAAGGTTGCTCTATTTGTTTTGCTCCTTGCACACGCTGACTAAAACACGTACACTATTTAGCCCATTATACTGTCAAACAGTTGTGGAGGCGTGACTTGTCTTTTTAACGAGACGCAGCACAGGTGTCAAAATTTGCACCTAGGTACTGGGCGCAGATTCCTGAGCGTTGTTATTTGCTGTACAGGAGTCTGCGCTATTGTGATCCCTTGGCCATGCGCTGTGAGCGCTTCCTGTCTTCTGACCTCATTTCATGTCGGCCGTTGCGGTTAGCGATGGACATGAATCCCAGACCCACAGTGTGTTTTCAAAAAATCACACTGCGTGGCTGGGATTCATGGCCTTGTGCAGTAAATAGGTTTGCCGCTTACACATGTCCTTACACCTGCTCCAGACTGGGCGGCCTCAGCTGATCCCTTATCGCCTACCACGGCCAGGAGGCCGCACAGTCTGAAGAAGGCGGAAGGAGATGAGTTAAGACAGGCGAACATATGCACTGCTCGTGCCCATAAACCACACCCTCGCTGACAAAATAAATATGACAACGAGGGGCGTTGTTTCTAGCAGGGCGGATGCACAGGCGCAGCCAGCTAACCATGATGACAAAAGACGGGAAACGCTACCAAGGGGGGTGCTGCGTATCATTACAAAGGAAAGTCACACCTCAGGGACAGTGGAATGGTCTCAATGAGACACTTTTTGTACGTGTTGAGTTCCACGTGGGCAAGGAGAAAAAGTCAGCCACCTTGTACAAATGCAGCAGTACTGCTGTACTAGGTGGCTGTTATACATAGAAACACCTGGGGGGGTGGGGCCAGGTTCCCTTTTAATTTCAGTTCCTGTGCCTGCATGGCGTTTGCAGGTCACGTTGCCGGCTACACAGCAGGGGAACAGCTGGCGTTGCTGAACCCCACTAACACATTGGCTGGTGTTTTTCTCTGTGCAGCTAGCACTTCCGGGCAAAAACTAGCGGTGTTTGAGCCCAGGGACAGCAGGAGGAGCAGAGGAACAGAGTGTAGGCCGAAGCCTGATTGGAGCAAGTTGAAAGGAAACCTTTAACCCCCCCCCCAAGACGTTTGTAGCTGAAAGAGCCATGTTGTGCAGCACTAAGGATGCAAAAGGAAAAGGTTGCTCTTTTAATTATGCTCCTTGCAAACACCGAAGTAAACACTAAAAATGTGTCCCTTTATACCGTTAAACCGTTCCGGAGGTGCGAATTTCCTTCGTAATGGGACACAGCACAGCTGTCATTCCTATCCCCTTGATGCCGTGCGCTGCCTCCTCAGCGTTGTTTTAAGCTGTCACGGAGCCTGCGCTGTTCTGTTAGCCCTTGGCCATGCCCAATTAGCGCTGCCTGTCTTCTGACATAATTTGGTGCCGCTCAACGTTATCGGAGGATAGTCGCATGCGACGGTCTGTTAGTACACCACCTGCGGCACTAAAGACACGTTCCGATAAGACACTAGCCGCAGGGCAAGCCAGCACCTCCAATGCATACTGGCTTAGCTCTGGCCATGTATCCAGCTTAGAGACCCAAAACTTGAACGGGGAAGAGCCGTCTGGGAGTACAGTAAGAGGGCAAGCCATGTAGTCTGTCACCATCTGACGGAACCGTTGCCTCCTGCTGACTGGAGCCGCCGGTGATGGTGTAGACATTTGGGGCGGGCACACAAAAGTGTGCCAGAGTTGTGCCATACTGGGCTTGCCTTGGGCAGAGGCACTGCTTCTGCTCCCTCTTTGGGCAGAGCCTCCCCCACTGCCTCGACGCACTGAGCTGCTTTGTAAAGCACTAGCAGCACTCCTCTCAGTTGGACAGGAGAAGATGATGGAATTCACCAGTGTGTCGTGGTACTCCCGCAATTTACGCTCCCGGGTCAACGCAGGGATGAGGTTTTGGACGTTGTCCCGGTAGCGAGGATCGAGGAGGGTGAACACCCAATAATCAGGCATGTTGAGAATGTGGTCGATGCGGCGGTCGTTTCTCAGGCACTGCAGCATGAAATCCACCATGTGCTGCAGAGTGCCAACCGGCCCAGAAACGCTGTCCCCTGCTTGAGACATGATCTCTGCCCGCTTGTCATCACCCCACCCTCGCTGTACACACTGACCACTGGACAATTGTGTCGCTCCCTCCTCTGGACGGAGCTCTTCCTCCTCCATTGACTCCTCCTCATCCTCCTCACAAATTGGCCCCTGCGTACCCCTTTGTGAGGAACCACGTGGCGCTGACTCTCCAGAAGCTGATGGAAAAGGTGACTCCTCATCCTCCACCTCTTCCACCACATCATCCCTTAACCCTTGCAAAGTTTGCTGAAGCAGGCAGATAAGGGGGACAGTCATGCTGACTAGTGCATCATCTGCACTTGCCATCCGCGTGGAATAATCAAAAGGACGCAAAACCTGGAAGACGTCCTTCATAGTGGCCCACTCTGTGGTTGTGAAGTCTGATCGGCGCTGACTGCGACTTCTTTGCGCCTGATGCAGCTGGTACTCCATAACTGCTTGCTGCTGCTCACACAACCGCTCCAACATATGTAATATGGAATTCCACCGGGTAGGTAGGTCACATATGATGCGGTGTTCCGGAAGGCGGAATCGGCGCTGCAGAGCAGCAATGCGGGATCTGGCCAAGCTGGAACGCCGCAAGTGAGCACACTCTAGGCGGACCTTGTGCAGCAGGGCATCAAGATCCGGATAGTCCCTCAGAAAACTCTGCACAACCAGATTGAGCACATGTGCCAGACATGGGATGTGAGTGAGGTTGCCAAGGGCCAAAGCTGCCACCAGATTTCGGCCATTGTCACACACTACCATGCCTGGCTGGAGATTCGCTGGCAGTAACCACACATCGCTCTCCTGCTTTATGGCATTCCAGAGCTCCTGCGCTGTGTGGCTTCGATGCCCCAATGAAACTAGTTTCAAGACGGCCTGCTGACGTTTGGCCACGGCTGTGCTCATGTCGGTCATAGGTAAACGTTCACGGGTCCATGTGGGGGTGGACTGTGACGGATCCTGCAGAGAGGAATCAGAGGAACTGGTGTAAGAGGAGGAGTCGATGCGTACAGACTGGATTCCTGCAATCCTTGGAGTGGGCAGGACACGTCCTGCGCCACTCGCACGATCTGTACCTGGCTCAACAACATTAACCCAATGGGCAGTGAGGGAAACATATCGCCCCTGTCCATGCTGACTGGTCCACGCATCGGTGGTGAGGTGGACCTTGCTACTGACGGCGTTCAGTAGCGCATGTTTTATGTTTGCCTCAACATGCCTGTGCAGGGCAGGGACAGCCTGCCTGCTGAAGTAAAAGCGGCTGGGCACCTTGTACTGTGGGACTGCCAATGCCATCAAGTCACGGAAGCTGTCAGTCTCCACCAGCCTGAACGAGAGCATTTCCAGGGACAACAGTTTGGCAATGCCTGCATTCAGAGCCTGTGCTCGGGGGTGGTTGGCCGAGAATGCCCGCCTTTTCTCCCATGCCTGTACTACCGATGGCTGTAGAGTAGACTGGGAGTGTGAGGATGACTGGGAAGGTGGTGCTGTGGGTGGAATTACACAAGGTCTCTGGGAGGAAGCCAAACCAGCTGTGCGTGAGCTGGAGGAAGAGGCAACACGAGCTGAAGAGGTGGTAGCTGCCGCTGTTGGTTGGCCTACATCTTCAGTGTGTTTCTGTAACTCCACCGCGTGCCTGGTCCGCACATGTTTCCACATATTTGTGGTATTGAGGTTGCTGACATTTTTCCCTCTTTTTACTTTATGATGACACAGCTTGCATTTGACAAAACAAATGTCATCTGCAACTGTGTCAAAAAAGGACCAGGCACTGCAAGTCTTGGGAGCGCCCTTTTTGGCTTTGGAAAGAGACAGGCTCCTAACGGGTGCCAAAGTGGAGGCTACAGGCTCCGCAGTCTTCCCCCTCCCTCTCCCTCTTTGGCCCGTAAGAGGAAGCTCTTCCTCTGAGCTGCTCCCACCACCTTCCTGTTCCTCACGCCACGATGGGTCAAGGACCTCATCATCTCCACTACCCTCTGCCACCAACTGCTCCTCCTGGGTAGTCTCAGCAGCACAGTACGCACGAGAAAGCGGCACCTGAGTTTCATCATCAGATGCGTACTGCGCTGTGGTCACCGGAGGCACTGGCCCACCTGCCTCTTCAGAGTCAGAGAGAAAAAGGTGTTGGGCATCACTGCACACTGCCTCTTCTTCCATTTCTCCAATGCTGCTTGGCTGGCCCCCTGTTTCCAAGCCAAGAGATTCAGAGAACAGAAGTAGAGACGGCTCCTGTCCTGGGCTCTCTGACTGCCTGGCCAATTTGGCAGGTGGTGAAGAGACAGATGGCTGCTCTCCAGTGCTCTGTGCCTGAGAGGATGTGGCACTAACTGAAGTCGATGCCGAGGCGTTAGCTGCCATCCACCCGACAACGGCTTCAATTTGGTCTTCACGCAGCAGCGGTGCACGGCGCTCTCCGACAAAGCTGCGCATGAAGGACTGTTCCCTGCTGAAACTGAGTGACGACGAGTCACCGGCGCCCGCAGCAGGCACAGAATCACCACGTCCTCTCCCTGCTCCTCTCCCTGCTCCGCGCCCACGCCCACGTGCCTTACTCCCTGCCCTCTTCATCTTGGTTGACAGATAAAGATAAGCAGAAAAGTACTAAGGCCTTAGTGTGCTTATTCCTGTAATGCTCCTCCTAACAGGTGTAAGAAACACTAATGTTGTAAATTGTGGACTAAACTTTATTATTTTTCAAATGTGGCCTACACAAGTGTTAAGTTGTGTTTGGTGAACTTAACCTTTTTTTTGGTGCAGATCGGGCTACAGAGCTAGTTTAAATCACACGGAGACCGTGCAGACAGCCGTAAACGGCGCTGCAAGGCCAAAAAACCCTCCTCTAGGTTATCCTATATAGTGTTTTTCCACTATTTAGCTGGATACAAGTGGAAAGACACTAATAGGAATTTTTTTTTTCAAATTTTAAACTGGCTGCACTATTTGAAAAAAAGGAAATTGTTTTTCAAGGTATGAGGCAGTAACGCACCCTGAGCTGAATCCAACCGGCTATGGCTGCACACAGACTACAGGGCGAGCTGCGCTCACACAGAGACCGTGCAGACAGCCGTAAACGGCGCTGCAAGGCCCCAAAAAAAACCTCTAGGTTATCCTATGTAGTGTTTTTCCACAATTGAGCTGGAGACTGGTGGAAAGACACTAATAGGAATTTTTTTTTTTTCAAATTTTAAACAGGCTGCACTATTTCAAAAAAAGGAAAATTTTTCTCAAGGTATGAGCCAGTAACGAACCCTGAGCTGAATCCAACCGGCTATGGCTGCACACAGACTACAGGGCGAGCTGGGCTCACACGGAGACCGTGCAGACAGCCGTAAACGGCGCTGCAAGGCCAAAAAACCCTCCTCTAGGTTATCCTATATAGTGTTTTTCCACTATTTAGCTGGATACGAGTGGAAAGACACTAATAGGAATTTTTTTTTTCAAATTTTAAACAGGCTGCACTATTTGAAAAAAAGGAAAATTTTTCTCAAGGTATGAGCCAGTAACGAACCCTGAGCTGAATCCAACCGGCTATGGCTGCACACAGACTACAGGGCGAGCTGGGCTCACACGGAGACCGTGCAGACAGCCGTAAACGGCGCTGCAAGGCCCAAAAAACCCCCTCTAGGTTATCCTATGTAGTGTTTTTCCACAATAGAGCTGGAGACTGGTGGAAAAACACTAATAGGAAATTTGAGAAAAAATGTGCAGCAGGCTGCACTAAGAGCAAAAAAGAACAACTGTGTGAGGCAGTGTGAACCCCCCCTGAGCTGAATACAACCGGGTATATGGCTGCACACAGACTACAGAGTGAGCTGCACACACACACACACACAGAGACCTTGCAGAACGCTGTTAAAACAGCGCTGCAAGGCAAGAGCAAGGTGAACAGTGAAGAACACACAGCGTTTTGCTAAATTAGCCTTTGGAAAGGAAAATAAAGCAATTAGCAAGCTCAACTGGCCCTCAGTTAGAACACAGCGTCCTGTCCCTAACTGAAATCACAGCAGAGTGAGCGCAAAATGGCGGCAGCGCTTTTTTATAGTGCAGAGTGACATCATTTCAGCAGCCAATCCAAGCCTTGCCAGTACTTACATGCCCACCATGCTAAACAGGATGTGCCCACACTTTCATTCATTCCTCATTGGCTGCTGCGTTCAATTTGAATTCTGGGAACTTCCGATTCCGGTATCCGATACGCGGGAAGTATCGGAATTCAGTATCGGAATTCCGATACCGCAAATATCGGCCGATACCCGATACTTGCGGTATCGGAATGCTCAACACTAGTGATGAGCGAGTGTACTCGTTGCTCGGGTTTTCCCAAGCACGCTCGGGTGACCTCCGAGTATTTATGACTGCTTGGAGATTTAGTTTTCATCGCGGCAGCTGATTGATTTACAGCTACTAGCCTGCTTGATTACATGTGGGGATTCCCTAGCAACCAGGCAACCCCCACATGTACTCAGCCTGGCTAGTAGTTGTAAATCATTCAGCTGCCGCGATGAAAACTAAATCTCCGAGCAGTCATAAATACTCGGAGATCACCCAAGCGTGCTCGGGAAAACCCAAGCAACGAGTACACTCACTCATCACTAGAGTTGAGCGACTTTTACTTTTTTAGGATCGAGTCGGGTTTTGCGAAACCCGACTTTCTCAAAAGTCGGGTCGGGTAAAATCGACCGATTATTGCGAAAAGTCGGGGGCTGACTGAAACACGAAACCCAATGCAAGTCAATGGGGAATCAAAGTCGGCAGTGAGTGGAGGACAGGAAAACCCATACAGTGCCCATTTTAATGCCAAAAACATCAATTCATATTACTGAAGCTTGTCAATCTTAATTTACTTTATAATAATAGTTAGGCATTGAAAACAAGGGGTCATTTGGCTAAAGTTGTGGGGAGGTAGGGCTGGCTCAAGATTTTCGTGGGCCCAGGAAACGCGGAATATGTCACGGTGGTGGAGCAGGGAGAGGTAAGTATTTCAACTTTGCAAGTGCTGTGATCCTGAGCAAGCAGGGGGCCCACTAGTTGGCAATGGCAAAGGGCCCCTCATGGTACGGCGGTGTGTTTAACGGCGGGTGCTGCCTCCCACTGCCAGAGACACTTTTGCGTACTATGAGGGGCCCTGTGCCAGTGCCAATGAGTATGCCCCCCAACCTGATGAAGGAACCTGCACTTTCATCTGCACCTTCCTCTTTGTCCCCGTGTAAGGTGGTATAGTATGCGGGAAGGGGAACCTGACTTTCAGCAGGGTCAGATTCTGGCTGTGTAGAGTGCAAGGGGAATGTAGTGGTCTGGGATATTGTACCAGCAGACTCATCAAGCAGTGGCAGGGCAATGGGCAGGATGAGGAGGAAACACAGATATAGGCCCAAATAATAAAGTAGGCTAAATGCAGTTAAAAATTGGTACAAGAGTACACAGGCGGCATAGCTTTGTTCAGTGGAGGACAACTGTATTGAGTGGCGCAGACAGACTTAGTAGGCCCAAAATAAAAAGTAGGCTAAATGCAGTTCAAAATTGGTAACAGGAGTACACAGGTGACATTGCTTTGTTCAGTGGAGGAGGACAACTGTAGTGAGTGGCGCAGACAGACTTAGTAGGCGTAAAATAAAAAGTAGGCTAAATGCAGTTCAAAATTAGTAACAGTAGTACACAGGCGGCATTGCTTTGTTCAGTGGAGGAGGACAACTGTAATGAGTGGCTGAGAGCCAGACACAGGTAGTAGGCCCAAATGATAAAGTAGGCTAAACGCAGTTCAAAATTGGTAACAGGAGTTCACAGGCAGCATAGCTTTGTTCAGTGGAGGACAACTGTAAAGAGTGGCTGACACAGTTACTAGGCCCAAATAGGTAAGTAGGTTAAATGCAGTTCAAAATTGTTAACAGGACTAAAAAGGCGGCATTGCTTTATTCAGTGGAGGACAACTGTAAGGAGTGGCTGACACAGTTACTAGGCCCAAATAAGTAAGTAGGCTAAATGCAGTTCAAAATTGGTAACAGGAGTACAAAGGCGGCATTGCTTTCTTCAGTGGAGGACAACTTTAAGGAGTGGGCAGACAGACTTAGTATGCCCAAAATAAAAAAGTAGGCTAAATGCAGTTCAAAATTGGTAACAGGAGTACACAGGCGGCATTGCTTTGTTCAGTGGAGGACAACTGTAAAGAGTGGCTGACACAGTTACTAGGCCCAAATAAGTAAGTAGGCTAAATGCAGTTCAAAATTGTTAATAGGACTAAAAAGGCGGCATTGCTTTGTTCAGTGGAGGAGGACGACTCTAATGAGTGGCTGAGAGCCAGACACAGGTAGTAGGCCCAAATGATAAAGTAGGCTAAGTGCAGTTCAAATTTGGTAACAGGACTAAAAAGGCGGCATTGCTTTGTTCAGCGGAGGACAACTGTAATGAGAGGCTGACACAGTTAGTAGGCCCAAAAAAGTAAGTAGGCTAAATGCAGTTCAAAATTGGTAACAGGAGTACACTGGCAGCATTGCTTTCTTCAGTGGAGGACAACTTTAAGGAGTGGCACAGACAGACTTAGTATGCCCAAAATAAAAAAGTAGGCTAAATGCAGTTCAAAATTGGTAACAGGAGTACACAGGCGGCATTGCTTTGTTCAGTGGAGGAGGACAACTGTAATGAGTAGCGCAGACAGACTTAGTAGGCCTTAAATTAAAAAAATAGGCTAAATGCAGTTCAAAATTGGAAACAGGAGTACACAGGCGGCATTGCTTTGTTCAGTGGAGGAGGACAACTGTAATGAGTGGCGCAGACAGACTTAGTAGGCCTTAAATTAAAAAAGTGCAGACACCCAATTGACATAGCCCAGTGCAGCCAGCCTCGAACTCCTGGACTCAAAAAGTAGGCTAAATGCAGTTCAAAATTGGTAACAGGAGTACACAGGCGGCATTGCTTTCTTCAGTGGGAGACAACTTTAAGGAGTGGCGCAGACAGACTTAGTATGCCCAAAATAAAAAAGTAGGCTAAATGCAGTTCAAAATTGGTAACAGGAGTACACAGGCGGCATTGCTTTGTTCAGCGGAGGACAACTGTAATGATAGGCTGACACAGTTAGTAGGCCCAAAAAAGTAAGTAGGCTAAATGCAGTTCAAAATTAGTAACAGGAGTACACAGGCGGCATTGCTTTGTTCAGTGGAGGAGGACAACTGTAATGAGTGGCTGAGAGCCAGACACAGGTAGTAGGCCCAAATGATAAAGTAGGCTAAATGCAGTTCAAATTTGGTAACAGGACTAAAAAGGCGGCATTGCTTTATTCAGTGGAGGACAACTGTAATGAGTGGCTGACACAGTTAGTAGGCCCAAATAATAAAGTGGGCTAAATGTCTGCCAAAAAAATTGTTCATAAATAAACAGGTGGCATAGCTAGGTACAGGGGTGGGCACCTGTGCTGAGTAGCAGACAGTGGTAGTTGGCGCAAAGTATTAACTGGTCTAAATGGAGGCCAGGGCCCCTGTAAATTTTTACTATCATCTATTATTTCAACAAATTTGTATTGGCAGAGTCATTGAAGGATTTAACAGCACAGACTACACAGTGGCGGAGCAAGGAGAAGTAAGTTTTGCAAATGGTAGAGCACTGTTCGAGCTGGGGGGGAACACTCTCGTGGGCCACTCATATTACGACGGTGTGTCTGACGTTAGTTGTGCACCACCACCGTCAGAGACACTTCATTGTACTATGAGGGACCCTGTGCCAGTGCCGTCGCCCAAGAGTGGTCACACCCACCTGTCCAGGCAAATGGCACTCGCACAGGTGCTTGCGCCATATGGTGACCATGGCCTTGTGGGGGGAGTCCGATCATTTAGGGAGGTATAAAAATGGCCTATGGTGGACATTCAGCAGCTGCAAATGGAAGAATTGGAGCAGTCAGTAAGAGGAGGCCAAAAGCAAGACATTTTTCAAGCAAGCTATGTGACAGCAGGGGAAGGTGGGGCAAAATAATTTGAAACCCATGATTGGTTCATTTTAATGAAGGTTAGATCATCAACATTTCGGGTAGCCAGACGTGTCCTTTTTTCGGTCATTATTGAACCAGCAGCACTGAAGACTCTTTCTGATAGCACACTAGCAGCTGGGCAAGCAAGCTCCTGTAATGCATATTCTTCCAATTCAGGCCAGGTGTCTATTTTAGATGCCCAGTAATCAAAGTGGAATGACCTGTGAGGGAGAACATCGATAAGAGAGGAAAAATAGTTCGTAACCATACTGGACAAATGCTGTCTCCTGTAACTTTGAATCGATGCAGCAGTATCTGTCATGTCTGCGGTCATTGCGAAATCACTCCACAACCTGGTCATAAAACCCTTCTGTCCAAAGCCACTTCAGATTTGTGCACCTCTAAGTCTATGTTCACATTAGCGTCGCGTCGCCGTTGCGTCGGCGACGCAGCGGCGACGCACGGAAAAACGCGCGCAAACGCGCGCAAAAACGCGCGCGTTTTGCGACGCGTGCGTCGTTTTTTGCCGAAATCGGACGCAAGAAAAATGCAACTTGTAGCGTTTTCTTGCGTCCGACGCTAGCGTCTAAAACGACGCACGTGTCGGAAAACGCGTGCAAAAAGACGCACGCGTCCCCTATGTTAAACATAGGGGCGCGTCGCCGCTGCGTCGCCGCTGCGTCGCCGACGCAACAGCGACGCACATTAGCGTAACGCTAATGTGAACGTAGCCTAACACATCTGCCATGTTGCCCCCTACAGCTCGTGTGAGAACCATCACCGCCGCTGTGTCCTGGGAATGCCTGAACCAAACAGTCTACAAGAGTTGCTTGTTTGGTAGCCAATATTTACTCAAGGTTCTCATGTGGCATGATATTTTGTAATTTTCCTTTATATCATGGATCCAGGAGGCAGGCCAACCAGTAATCATCATCGCTCATCATTTTGATAATGCGAGGGTCCCTTTTTAGGATACGCAAGGCATACTCAGCCATGTGGGCCAATGTTCCAGGTGTCAATTCACTGCTTGTGCTGGGTTGAGGAGCACTTTCTTGCAAATCAACATCACTTGTGTCCCGCAAAAACCCTGTACCTGACCTTGCAATGCCACCAGTTTCTATTGCCCCCTGAGTAGCATCCTCCTCCCATAAATATTCATCAGCGTCATCCTCCTCCTCCTCCTCTTTGCCTGCCACCTCGTCCAGGAGAGGTCCCTGAGCAGACAATGGCTGACTGTCATCAAGGTTTTCCTCCTCCTCGGCTGCAGACTCCTGCTCCTTAATGTGCGTCAAACTTTGCATCAGCAGATGCATTAGTGGGGTGCTCATGCTTATGATGGCGTCGTCTGCACTTACCAGCTGTGTGCATTCCTCAAAACACTGTGAAGGACTTGACAGAGGTCTTGGAGCTACGACCACTGCACACCAGACAACTCCATGTCTGCCATCCAACTGCCTGCCTGTGTATGTGTATCCTCCCACAAATAAATGACAGCACGCCTCTGTTCACACAGCCTCTGAAGCATGTGCAGTATGGAGTTCCACCTTATTGCAACATCGATTATTAGGAGGTGCTGGGGAAGATTCAGCGATCGCTGATGGTTCAGCATATGGCTGGTATGTACGGGTGACTGGCGGATGTGCGAGCAAAGTCTTCACACCTTCAGGAGCAGGGCTGGTAACCCCGGATAATTTTTCAGGAAGCACTGCACCACCAGGTTCAAGGTGTTAGCCAGGCAAGGTAAGTGTTTCAGTTCTGAAAGGGCTATGGCAGCCATAAAATTCCTTCCATTATCACTGACTACCTTGCCTGCCTCAAGATGTACACTGCCCAGCCATGACTGAGTTTCTTGCTGCAAGTACTTGGCCAGTACTTCCGCGGTGTGTCTGTCGCCCAAACACTTCATTTCTAACACAGCCTGCTGATGCTTACCACTAGCTGTTCGATAATGGGACACCGTGTGTGCAACACTGGCAGCTGCGGATGGAGTGGTTGTGTGACTGTGCTCTGTGGATGAGCTTTCGCTTCTGGAGGAGGAGGAGTGGTGGCGAATGCCTACTGCCAACTGTTTCCTAGACCATGGGCTAGGCAGAACTGTCGCACTATGGCTGTCCCCTGTGGACCCTGCATCCACCACATTAACCAAGAGTGCCGTGATGGACACGTAACGGCCCTGGCCATGCCTACTGGTCCATGCATCTGTTGTGAGGTGCACCTTTCTACTGACTGATTGCCTCAGTGCATGGACAATGCGGTCTTTGACATGCTGGTGGAGGGCTGGGATGGCTTTTCTCACAAAGAAGTGTTGACTGGGTACGTCATAGTGTGGTACTGCATAGGCCATCAAGGCTTTGAAAGCTTCCCTTTCAACCAACTGGTAGGGCATCATCTCTAACGAGATTAGTCTAGCAATGTGGGCGTTCAAACCCTGTGTACGTGGATGAGAGGATGAGTACTTTCTTTTCCTAACGAGAGTCTCTTGTAGGGTGAGCTGGACTGGAGAGCTGCATATGGTGGAACTAGCGGGGGTGTTGGTGGACATGGCAGATTGAGAGAGGGTTGTTGATGGTTTTCTTGATGTTGGACTACATACACTGTTTCCTACCAAGAACCTTGTGATTCCCTGACTGCTTTGGCCTTGCGACGATACCTCCACATTTGCTGCTGTTGGTGTCCTAACCGGTGGGCCTACAGTGAGGGAAGATATGTAGCGTTGCTGATTACCTTCATTCTGAGCAGGTGTACCAACAGTATGTAGCGTTGCTGATTACCTTCATTCTGAGCAGGTGTACCAACGGTACGGGAAGTTTGGTAGTTATTCGAGGCTTGCAAGTGTATGCTGGTTAAATGTCTAAGCATGCACGTTGTATTTAAATTTTGGAGATTCTTCCCTCTGCTAAAGGTCTTTGAGCATTTCTTACAAATAACTTTGCACTGATCATTCGGATCTTGGTTAAAAAATTCCCACACTGCACTCTTCCTACTATGGAATACATTTTCAGGCATTGCACGCTGTGCTACTTTCACCGGATGGCCACGCTGTCCTAAAACTGTTTTTGGTTTTGACAAAGGTTTCTGGCCAGATACGAGTCTGCCAAAATGAAAGCTGTTGCTTGTAGATGGCTGCTGCGGATCCTCCTCCTCCGCTTCTGAGCTACTGGCAGCGGCACGCTCTTCCCCCAATGGCTGACAATCTGGGTCAACAACTGGGTCATCTATCACCTCCTCATCAATGTCATGTGCACCTTCCTCTGTGTCACCGTGTAAGGTGCTATAGCATTCGTGACGGGGCACCATAGTCTCATCAGGGTCAGATTCTGGCTCAGTACACTGTGAGGGCAATGTAGTGATCTGAGTCAATGGAACAGCATAATAATCTAGCTGTGGCTGTGCATCTGTGCACTCCATGTCCAATTCATCTTGTAATAGGCTGTTAACAATTTCCCTTTCTAACCCAGGCACGGTATGTGTAAAGAGCTCCATGGAGTAAACTGTAGTGTCGCCTGCCACATCCTTCATTTTTGGTTTGGGTGAAGGACACAAGGAGGCGACTTGTTCCTGACCGGGAGCATCCACTGACGACTCGCTGCTTTTATATTTGGAACTTTCAGAAGAGGAGGCGAAAGAGCTAGAGGCTGAGTCAGCAAGGAAAGCCAAAACTTTTTACTGCTGCTCTGGCTTTAAAAGCTGTTTTCCTACTCCCAGATAAGGGAGCCTTTGAGACCTTGTGTAGCCAGACAATGATGCTGGCTCAACACCTCGAGCCTTTGGTGCTATTTTGCTTGTCCAACTACCACCAGATTCTCCACCACCACTATCAGTACCAGCTGGCAACTACCGCCACGGCCTCTTCCACCAGACTTCCTCTTTTTTGGGAAAACCTGACCAAAATAACAACCGTTATATGGTACTGTAAAACAAGGTAGAAGGTGTATATAAACGTGTTGAGATTTTAAATCTCCCTTTTTTGGGGGGAGAATGCACCCAAACCCAGGCCCAGTGTATAACACTACACAATGTAAGTGGCAGAACATGGCTGGAAGATATATGAAAAAATACACGGACTGTAGTACAATTTCAATCTCCCTACAATGATCTCAGGACAAGTATGGCAGCAATAAAAAGGACTGCTGCACACTAGTGTGGACAAATAAACAAGATAACTGTGCAGAAAGGAGCAACAGGATTTTTGCTTTTAAAAAAGCAGTTGGTTTGCACAGCGGCGTACAAACAGCAATGCAGCTATCAGGGAGCCTTAAAAGGCAGCGTAATAAGCTACAGAGCTGATGCACAAAAATATAAACTCCACTGACCCTGCAAAGAAAAGGTGGTGTTGAACAGTGGAAATCGCTGCAGCTCAAGCAGTTTCGGGGCTTAATCTTCCCTCCCTAACTATATCCCTTCCTCTGATGCAGCTGCAGCAACCTCTCCCTATGCTACGATCAGCAAAAGTAAGATGGCGGTCGGCGTGCACGCCCCTTTATAGCCCCTGTGACGCCGCAGAAAGCAAGCCAATCACTGTCATGCGCTTCTCTAAGATGGTTGGGACCGAGACCTATGTCATCACGCTGCTAACACTCTGCGTCCTCCTTCATTGGCTGAAAAATGGTGCTGAAAACGTCATACGAAACGCAACTTTGGCATGAAGATCGCCGACCTCATGGCCGATCCCACACTAGGATCGGGTCGGGTTTCACGAAACCCGACTTTGCCGAAAGTCGGCGATTTTTGAATTTGTCTGATGAACCCTACTCATCACTATCTTTAACGTTCTAAGAGAAGTGCTCAGCTGTCCAGAGCCGGAAGTGCAGCAGAATAAGTAAGCAGGTCTCTCCAAGATGTGGCCGCTTTCTACTTGGGCAGATGCCCTCATGTCTTGAGCGAAATGGACAAAGGATTCCTGAGTGTAGTGAAGCTGAACAGGGAGGTTGCTGCAGTACCGGTCGAGACGGGATGAACTGGCTACAAACTAAATGACACAGGAAAGAGCAGAGAGAAAGTGAATGATGTGAACGGTGCAGAACTCTGTTGATGCGGTATCTGCTGTTGACGTGCTGTGATTGAAAATGAGTAAAGTTCTATGTTTATAGTTGGAATTGGACTCTGCATGTGCTAGATCAAAGGAAGGAGCATCTCGGTGTCTAAGGGAGGCCTCGGAGAACTAGGCAAGTGAGACAGTGAGACTGTATATATGTGATGCGGGTGGTCAGGGTGCGCTAAAACAGACACCTGTGAGGGCCATAACTACGGCTCTGGCTGCCACTCACAGTTACCCAATCCACGCTGAGCAGATGAGATGGGGCGGGCAGTGTCTCCCTGTCTCATATCTTCCTCCATCTCCACCAGGTCTGCATGCAAAGCTTCATGTTTAATTGTAAGCAGCCACTGTGGTGTTCTATGAAAAAGACTTGAGGGCACAATAAATCCCTAAGGGATCACTGACCGCACACTTGAAAATGGAAACGCTTAAGAACCAAAGAAAGAAGTATCCCCAGAAATAGTCATGATCATTAATTATAAAATTTGGTACATATAACTGATAAACAAAACTCTTTTGTTTCAAGGCCTGGGGTAGAGACAGCTGAACACTGAGCTGGTGCAAGGATTTGGAAGTGTATTTTCAGTCAGAATGTGCAAGGATAGGTGCAGGGTGGGAGGAATCTGCGTCAGTGCACCTAGCACAAGGGAAGAGTTTGTAGTATCACCCCATGGCACCAATTGTGGATCCAGGCATTTGGACCACCTAGTCTGGTGCTTACATGACATGTGCCGGATCATGCTGGTGGTGGTAAGTTTCTTAGTGGTCAGGTCCCTGCTGATCTTGGCATGGCACAGTTTGCAAATGACCATTTTTTCGTCTCAGAACTCTCTTTAAAAAGTCTCAGACTGGGGAACACCTAACTGTTTGACATAGAAATTCAGGAGTATCAGTGTTCTGCTGAACAGTCACCTGCCTTCTCCTTCTGGTCACAGCAGTACGTCTTCCTGCCTTTTATGGTGCACTGATCCCTCCCCCTCAGCACTAGTAGCCTCATTCTGCGTTTCAGATTCCCAGGTTGGGTTGATTACTTCATTATCCACTACCTTGTCTTCCACCTCTGCACCCTGGTCATCCTGACTTGATGACTTGACAACAACAAGTTGACTTATTGGCCACTGTGTTGCATTGTCACCTTCCTCCTTAGACAAAATGGGCCATTCCCCACCATCATCTTCTTGTGGCTATGGCTGCTCTAAGTTTTGTTTATCACTAAGCAGCATGTCATCCTGTCCCTCATGGAACATGCAGGTTAGGGGCTACAATCAAGAAATGATGTTGTATTTTGAGTGTCCTATTGTGGGATTACTAGTCTCCTGGGACTTAGCATGGTGGGAGGAAGGAGGATCATGGTGAGGATGAAGTGATCCAGATTGTTGACTGGTGAGACTGGACCGTGTGGACGACTTGGTGGTGCTGCCAAGCATGCTGGAAGCATTATCTGCTATCCATCCAACAATCTGTTCGCACTGCACTGGTTTCAGAAGTAGTGTACTGTATGTAACTGCAATATGGGACAGGAAACTATGTCTCGTGGATGGGCATCTTTCTTGTGTTGCAGCAAGAGATGTAGTCACACCAGCCTCACGTCCTCGGCATCAGCACTTCCACTTCCCCGTCCCTCGCCACACACCTTATGCATTTTCTAATTGCTTTGTCTCTTGAAACCAAGTTTTTTTAATATAATATACAAATTTGTATGAGTAATTGATTTAAGAATACTTTTGCAACGCTTTTTGGAAGTGTTAGATATCACAAAATTGTACTCCATAGCTTAGAATACTGTATGAGTGAGAAATTTAATCTAACAAAATTTTTAAATGCTATTTTTGGAGTGTTATATATCATAAAAATGTAACAAAGACCACAAAATACTGTTTGACTGAGAAATTTAAATAAAAAAAAATACACACTGGAGTGATAGATATCACAGTAATGTACCCCAGACCACTAGGTGAGAAATTTAATCCAACAAAAGTTGTAAATTAATTTTTTGGAGTTTATATATCACAAAAATGTACTTAAGACCACAGAATACTGTACGACTGAGAAATTTCATCTAGAAAATTTTTTTACAGCTTTTTTGGAGTGATAAAAATCATGGGATTCAAGCTTGAGGAGGCTAATTTGCATATTCCAGGTGCCTTCTGGGAAAAGCGAAGAGTCTCCCTAAGCTAGAAGATCGTTGGGTACAGCCGGGACCAGCTGCTTGGAAAGCATCACCAAACCAGGGATTCAAGCTTGAGGAGGGTAATTTGCATATTCCAGGTGCCTTCTGGGAAAAGCGAAGTCTCCCTAAGCTAGAAGATCGTTGGGTACAGCCGGGACCAGCTGCTTGGAAAGCATCACCAAACCAGGGATTCAAGCTTGAGGAGGGTAATTTGCATATTCCAGGTGCCTTCTGGGAAAAGCGAAGAGTCTCCCTAAGCTAGAAGATCGTTGGGTACAGCCGGGACCAGCTGCTTGGAAAGCGTCACCAAACTGCGCGCGTTACGGCGCGCAAATTTTTGCCTGTAGGACATTATTGCAAGAGAGCTTGGCTGAGTAGATTACACAAGAAGGAAAACACACAGCAAGTCAGCAGGATCTTGGAGCAACATGGCAGATGTGACAACCTACATGGTGAGCTGCAGCATGTGCTACATGTTCACAGATCGACCAGAAGAAGAATCAAATTTCACCTGTCAGAAGTGTAGACTAGTGGCCCTTTTAGAAGAAAAGGTGCGGGGTCTGGAAGAAAGAATAGCAACTTTGAAACTCATCAAAGAGAATGAAGACTTTCTAGACAGAACAGAAGCATCTCTACTGGTCACAGAAGGTGAAAAAAGTGTCAGAGAACCTCCAAAAGCAGATGAGTGGAAGCATGTGACCAAAAGAAGCAAGAAGACCATGGAGAAATCACCAACCACACAACTGAAGAACCGATATCAAATTTTTGTAGAGGATGAAGATGGCACACCTAAGGATGAAGCAATACCAGCAAGCAAAAAAGAAAAGGGCACACAGCAACAAGTGACAGCAAAAAGTACAGCCAAGAAGCAACGAAGAGTGGTGGTGGTGGGAGACTCACTACTGAGAGGCACAGAAGCAGCCATCTGCAGACCGGACATAACTGCAAGAGAAGTATGCTGCCTTCCAGGTGCGATGATCAAGGATGTGACCAATAGGATACCAAAGCTCTTCAGCTCCAAGGACGTCCACCCATTTCTTCTGATACATGTTGGCACCAATGACACGGCAAGGAAGGACCTACCGACAATCTGCAAAGACTTTGAAGAGTTGGGGAAGAAAGTAAAGGAACTGGATGCACAGGTAGTTTTTTCTTCTATCCTTCCAGTAGACGGGCATGGTACCAGGAGATGGAACAGGATCCTTGATGCAAACAACTGGCTAAGACGATGGTGCAGACAACAAGGATTCGGATTCCTGGACCACGGTGTGAATTACTTGTACGATGGACTCCTCGCCAGAGACGGACTACACCTCAACAAACCTGGGAAACACACATTCGCCAGAAGACTCGCTACACTCATCAGGAGGGCGTTAAACTAGAAGAAGAGGGGACGGGAAGAAAAACATTAGACTTGAACAAAGAAGATCCAGGAAAACATACTCAGAAGGGAGGTAAGAACATTTCTAAAACAATCCACAGCGAGGAGATTGGAACAAAACAAAATCCTCTAAACTGCATGCTCGCAAACGCCAGAAGCCTGACAAACAAGATGGAAGAACTAGAAGCAGAAATATCTACAGGTAACTTTGACATAGTGGGAATAACCGAGACATGGTTAGATGAAAGCTATGACTGGGCAGTTAACTTACAGGGTTACAGTCTGTTTAGAAAGGATCGTAAAAATCGGAGAGGAGGAGGGGTTTGTCTCTATGTAAAGTCTTGTCTAAAGTCCACTTTAAGGGAGGATATTAGCGAAGGAAATGAGGATGTTGAGTCCATATGGGTCGAAATTCATGGAGGGAAATATGGTAACAAAATTCTCATTGGGGTCTGTTACAAACCCCCAAATATAACAGAAACCATGGAAATTCTACTTCTAAAGCAGATAGATGAAGCTGCAACCCATAATGAGGTCCTGGTTATGGGGGACTTTAACTACCCGGATATTAACTGGGAAACAGAAACCTGTGAAACCCATAAAGGCAACAGGTTTCTGCTAATTACCAAGAAAAATTATCTTTCACAATTGGTGCAGAATCCAACCAGAGGAGCAGCACTTTTAGACCTAATACTATCTAATAGACCTGACAGAATAACAAATCTGCAGATGGTTGGGCATCTAGGAAATAGCGACCACAATATTGTACAGTTTCACCTGTCTTTCACTAGGGGGACTTGTCAGGGAGTCACAAAAACACTGAACTTTAGGAAGGCAAAGTTTGACCAGCTTAGAGATGCCCTTAATCTGGTAGACTGGGACAATATCCTCAGAAATAAGAATACAGATAATAAATGGGAAATGTTTAAGAACATCCTAAATAGGCAGTGTAAGCGGTTTATACCTTGTGGGAATAAAAGGACTAGAAATAGGAAAAACCCAATGTGGCTAAACAAAGAAGTAAGACAGGCAATTAACAGTAAAAAGAAAGCATTTGCACTACTAAAGCAGGATGGCACCATTGAAGCTCTAAAAAACTATAGGGAGAAAAATACTTTATCTAAAAAACTAATTAAAGCTGCCAAAAAGGAAACAGAGAAGCACATTGCTAAGGAGAGTAAAACTAATCCCAAACTGTTCTTCAACTATATCAATAGTAAAAGAATAAAAACTGAAAAATGTAGGCCCATTAAAAAATAGTGAGGAAAGAATGGTTGTAGATGACGAGGAAAAAGCTAACATATTAAACACCTTCTTCTCCACGGTATTCACGGTGGAAAATGAAATGCTAGGTGAAATCCCAAGAAACAATGAAAACCCTATATTAAGGGTCACCAATCTAACCCAAGAAGAGGTGCGAAACCGGCTAAATCAGATTAAAATAGATAAATCTCCAGGTCCGGATGGCATACACCCACGAGTACTAAGAGAACTAAGTAATGTAATAGATAAACCATTATTTCTTATTTTTAGGGACTCTATAGCGACAGGGTCTGTTCCGCAGGACTGGCGCATAGCAAATGTGGTGCCAATATTCAAAAAGGGCTCTAAAAGTGAACCTGGAAATTATAGGCCAGTAAGTCTAACCTCTATTGTTGGTAAAATATTTGAAGGGTTTCTGAGGGTTGTTATTCAGGATTATCTCAATGAGAATAACTGTTTAACTCCATATCAGCATGGGTTTATGAGAAATCGCTCCTGTCAAACCAATCTAATCAGTTTTTATGAAGAGGTAAGCTATAGGCTGGACCACGGTGAGTCATTGGACGTGGTATATCTCGATTTTTCCAAAGCGTTTGATACCGTGCCGCACAAGAGGTTGGTACACAAAATGAGAATGCTTGGTCTGGGGGAAAATGTGTGTAAATGGGTTAGTAACTGGCTTAGTGATAGAAAGCAGAGGGTGGTTATAAATGGTATAGTCTCTAACTGGGTCGCTGTGACCAGTGGGGTACCGCAGGGGTCGGTATTGGGACCTGTTCTCTTCAACATATTCGTTAATGATCTGGTAGAAGGTTTACACAGTAAAATATCGATATTTGCAGATGATACAAAACTACGTAAAGCAGTTAATACAAGAGAAGATAGTATTCTGCTACAGATGGATCTGGATAAGTTGGAAACTTGGGCTGAAAGGTGGCAGATGAGGTTTAACAATGATAAATGTAAGGTTATACACATGGGAAGAAGGAACCAATATCACCATTACACACTGAATGGGAAACCACTGGGTAAATCTGACAGGGAGAAGGACTTGGGGATCCTAGTTAATGATAAACTTACCTGGAGCAGCCAGTGCCAGGCAGCAGCTGCCAAGGCAAACAGGATCATGGGGTGCATTAAAAGAGGTCTGGATACACATGATGAGAGCATTATACTGCCTCTGTACAAATCCCTAGTTAGACCGCACATGGAGTACTGTGTCCAGTTTTGGGCACCGGTGCTCAGGAAGGATATAATGGAACTAGAGAGAGTACAAAGGAGGGCAACAAAATTAATAAAGGGGATGGGAGAACTACAATACCCAGATAGATTAGCGAAATTAGGATTATTTAGTCTAGAAAAAAGACGACTGAGGGGCGATCTAATAACCATGTATAAGTATATAAGGGGACAATACAAATATCTCGCTGAGGATCTGTTTATACCAAGGAAGGTGATGGGCACAAGGGGGCATTCTTTGCGTCTGGAGGAGAGAAGGTTTTTCCACCAACATAGAAGAGGATTCTTTACTGTTAGGGCAGTGAGAATCTGGAATTGCTTGCCTGAGGAGGTGGTGATGGCGAACTCAGTCGAGGGGTTCAAGAGAGGCCTGGATGTCTTCCTGGAGCAGAACAATATTGTATCATACAATTCGGTTCTGTAGAAGGACGTAGATCTGGGGATTTATTATGATGGAATATAGGCTGAACTGGATGGACAAATGTCTTTTTTCGGCCTTACTAACTATGTTACTATGTTACTATGTTACTATGGTAATGTACCCTAGACCATATAATACTTTATGGGTAAGTAATTGAGCCCAGAAAATGTTATTAAATGTTTTCTTGGATTCATAGATATTACAGTAATGTACTCCAGACAATGGGATACTGTATGGGTGAGAAATTTACCACAGAATTTTTGTAATGCTTTTTTGAAGTGTTAGATTTCACAAAAATGTACCCTAGAGCACAAAATACTCTATGGGTGAGTAATTTAATCCTGAAAAAAATTTAAATTCTTTTTTGGAGTGCTATATACCACGAAAATGTATGACAAAGCATGTAATACTGAATGGATCACACATTATATTAAATCTTTTCACACAAAATAAAAAAAATGTTGCAGCTATATATCTATATAGTTTAGAAGGGACTGCACAGCCCTAATCCCTGTCTACAGACTATATTCTGTCACTGTCCCTGCTCCTGCAACTCTCTCTCCCTCCTTAGACAGCCAATATGCAGAATGTACTGTATATGATACAAAAAGCAATGCACCACCTGTTCTTTAAAACCCCAGATGATGTCACACTTCCAGCCAATCACAGTAATGCCACAACCAAGATGGCTACGGCAATCCCCGCATGCTTATTGGCTGTGTAACTGGCGCCAAACATGCAAGGCAGGGATTTGAGTTTTAAGTAGAGCACTGTCCAATGCTCAATGAGCACATCCGAGCACCCAGTTCGCTCATCCCTAAATAGTAAGAAGATATAAACTTTGATAAGAGCGCCTCTGTAAGCATAATGTATATTGTTTTGCACTGCAGTTTTTTTGTCCCATTATTTGTTATTCATCCATTTTCTTTATTAATTATTTTCAAATTTATGGATTACCTTAATTGCTTTGCTCATGGTATTATTATCACTTATTATTTTTTTAAATTATTATAACTTGATGTTTCGGTAGCTCACAATGTATTTGAGATGTGATTATTCTGGCTCATCAGCCTGTGCTACATATATACTACATTGTTGCTAGAAAAAAAAAACAGTGTAGGCACTTGTCTCAACAATATTACTATAGTAATGATAAGAACTGTATGTAACAAGACATATGTTGAGCTTGTCAGTTTTTTTTCTCATTTTTTCAGCTTGAAAATCATGTATTTTCCTATCTGGAATGGTATGCTAGACTCTTAATTACCTCTATTCCCCAAAGAGTAAAAGCGCCCCAAGATTTATCAGGGGAAAATAAATAATTACTTTCAATCAGATTACTGTTTATGACAAGCCAGTGCTATTTTTAGGTCTATATACTGTGTTATATAACTATATTTATGTATTTCGAGACTACCATACTTGTAGATTGTCTTTAAACACTCTATCTGTATATACAATATGTCCATCATAAATCATGCATCATGTTATATATTGATGCAAAGTAATACCTTGGATTTATGATTAACTATAGAAATTCACAAACAATATACTTAGAGATAGTATTGTCCAAACACCGTCACCACTTTTTCACCAGTGATTAGTTTTAGAATCTCAATATTTGTTTTTAATCTAATGAAATAAAAGTTTGTAATTATTATTAAGCTTTTTGACTCCTTTTCTCTTGTATTTAGAACATCTAAACAAGCCTGATGCATTTTAGATTCAAGCCCTGTGGATCGATGAGGTTAAAATAGAACTCTTTGGCCACAATGATCAAAGGTATGTGTGGAGGAAAAAGGGAAGAGAATTTCAGGAAAAGAACATCTCACCAACCATTAAGCATAGGGGTGGCTCGATCTTGCTTTGGGGTTGTGTTGCAGCCAATTGCACGGGGAACATTTCACTGGTAGAGGGAAGAATGGATTCAATGAAATTCCAACAAATTCTTGATGCAAACATAACACCATGTGTAAAAAAGCTGAAGTTGTAAAGAGGATGACTTCTACAAATGGATAATAAATCCTAAACACACATCAAAGTCCACAATAGATTATCGTAAAGGCACAAGCCAAAGGTTTTACAATGGACCTCACAGTCCCCTGATCTGAATATCATTGAAAATCTATGGCACTGGCTAGACATCAAAATAGCAGTGCATGCAAGACGACCCACAAATCTCACAGTACTGAAAGAATTTTCCAAGAAAGAATGGATGAAAATTCCTCAAACAAGAATTGAAAGACTAAGCCCCTTTGTGGAAGCGACAGTCACACTCGCGAAACGCTGTCGGGGTGAGTGGTCGCCCCCTGGACTGGACTGGAGATACTATTACTGTGGGTAATTAACCCTTTACTCACTTTATGCTTCTTATCTGTTTCTTTGGTGTAGCACTCCATTAAGGTTTATATGTTGCTTTTTTAGCCTAGTTTAGCCATACAATTTGACTGGGATCACTTTAATATTTTTTTACTGTCCCCCTATACAGTATGTGGGCTAAGAGTTTATGACTTTCCCTTGTTACAATCAAATGGCTATAGATATATGTCCACTCGGACATTGTTCCTAGTGCTGCATCATATGGGTCCAGGTTAGTGTCCACTCAATATTTTCGCCTTTCAGGATAACACTTTTATACATGCGAATGTAATATTTATTAAAATTGTATTTAGTTCTTTGTTATGTTATTGGTATTAACAAATAGTATTTTTAATATGCGAAGACTCCTATTTTTCAAATGCTATATTAGAGTTAGTATATTGGTGAAAATTGCATTAATTTGTGGCTGGTTCTTTGTATTATATGCTAAGAAATAAAAGACTCTTGGCTGGATACAAAAAGTGTTTACAAGCTGTGATACTTTCAAAATTGAGTGCTACTAAGTACTAACCATGCAGGTTGCCCAAACTATTGCATTGGACCATTTTCCTTTTTGTAGTTTTTAAAATGTAAAAGATGAAAATATACAGTATGTATTTTATTTGCCTAAATGCAAAGGCAATGTGTCATCTTTATCCCCTTTCTGTCATCGGACGGAATAGTCCGTCCGATGGCAGAAACCCCACATTGATGTGGCCTCTGGCGGTGAGCCCACATCAAAGCCAGGACATGTCAGCTGTTTTGAACAGCTGACATGTGCCTGCAATAGGCGCAGGTGGAATCGCGATCCGCCCATTCCTATCAATTAGTTAAATGCTGCTGTCCAACTCTGACAGCGGCATTTAACAAGCGCTTCCGGCCATCCGGCCAGAAATGCGCGCACCGCTGACCCCCATCATGACAACCAGGGGTCTCCTGAAAACATTTATGGTTGTCGATGCCAGATTGCTGTCAGCGCCACCCTGTGGTCGGCGCTCATAGCAATGCTATAATTCAGCTACATAGGGGCGATCTGAGCAGCGTCCCTATGTAGCGGAGCCAATCAAGCTATGCCAGCCTCTAGCCTCCCATGGAGGCTATTGAAGCATGGTAAAGGTAAAAAAAAAGTTTTTAAAAATATGAAACCCTCCCCAAAAGTTCAAATCTCACCCCTTTTGCCCCATTCAAAATAAAACAATAAAAAACTACACATATTTGGTATCGCCGGATTCAGAATCGCCCAATCTATAGATAAAAAAATTAACCTGATCGCTAAACGGAGTAGTGAGAAAAAAATTCAAAACGCCAGAATTATGTTTTTTTGTTTGCCACAAAATTGAATTAAAATGCAATAACGGGCAATGAAAAGAACAGATCTGCGCCAAAATGGTATCATAGAAACGTCAGCTCAGCACACAAAAAATAAGCCTGCACCCAACCGGAGACCACGAAAAATGGAGACGCTACAGGTCTCGGAAAATTGTGCATTTTTTTTTTTAGCAAAGTTTGGAATTTCTATTTACCACTTAGATAAAAAATAATCTAGACATGCATAGTGTCTATATAAACTCGTAATGACCTGAAGAATCATAATGGCAGGTCAGTTTTAGCATTCAGTGAACCTAGCAAAAAAAGCCAAACAAAAAAACAAGTGTTGGTTGCACTTTTTGCAATTTCACAGCATTTGGAATTTTTTTTCCCATTTTTTAGTATGACATGGAAAAACCAATGCTGTCGTTCAAAACGAATACTCATCCCACAAAAATGAAGCCCTCACATGGCCATATTGTTAGAAAAATAAAAAAGTTATGGCTCTGGGAAGGGGGAGCGAAAAAGAAAACGCAAAACCGAAAAAAGCTCCGGTCATTAAGGGGTTAACATTAGGCCTTTTAGAGATCATTTCATCGTTACTTGCTTAAATGCCTGTATTAGGATAAAGAAAATGTCCCATCCATAACAACAGTCCATGGTTTGGATTGTCTTATAAGCCTTGTTAAGTTCACAGTTTTGAATCACATTTTAATCATTGTTCGGTCAGTGTGTCAATTTTTGCCATTAGCGTTTCAGCAGGTTTTTGCCTTTTTTTTGCATTCAAGAAGATTACTCAAACTTCTCATATGAAACATAAAAATCATACAGCACTGGGCTATACAGTGGCTACAGAAAGTATTCAGACCCCTTTCACTCTGTTTCATTGCAGCCATTTGGTAATATCAGAAAAGTTCACTTGCTTTCTCATTAATGTACACTAACCTCTGACCACTGAGCGGTACTCACAGAAGTTACCGCGATGCCAACAACAGTGGTCTCTTGCAGACCCCTGGTTTTCATGCCAGCCCATCGACGACCTGTGGTCATGTTACATGTGACATGTGGAGTTTGTGACGCAATTCAGGCACGCGCATGTTATATGCCGCTGTCAGAGGCATTTAGCATGTTAACAGATGTGGGTGGATTGTGTTTCCACCTACTGCTGTTAGGGGCACATGTCAGCTGATGAAAATGTTTTGAGCTCATTACTGGAGCCCGTACGGGGGGTGGGCAACCTTGGACGCACCTATACTTCTAAGGTCATAAAGGGGTTAAAATGGTATCACTTTTGTGAAGTTTCTGATATATAGGAGCCAAAAAGTCAATTTCTAATTTGAATATGTCCCTAAGAAACAGGTTTTGTAAAGTTCTTGAAAAAAATGAGAAAATGTAGCTAAACTTTTAACCCTTCTAACATCCTAACAAAACAAAATGAGATTTGAAAAATGATGCAGATGTAAAGTAGACGTAATGGAAATTTATTAATTATTTGTACAGCATGACTAACTGGTTTAAGGATATAAAGATTGAAAGTTTGAAAATTGCAAATACAGGGGGTACAGAAAGTATTCAGACCCCTTTAAATTTGTCACTCTTTGTTTCATTGCAGCCACTTAGTAAATTCAAAAAAAAAATGTTTTCTCACTAATGTGCACTCTGCACCAGAGGCATAGCTAGGGTTTCAGTTCGTGGGGGGGGACCTTTCAGTGGGCCCCTAACCAAGTAGCCTTGATTACAACTCGGTGACACACCCTAATAGTGGAGGAGAACCTCAGCAGATAACTACACTGCTACTGGAAATAATCTCTATATAAAGACCAACATGGATATTACCACCATATGGTCAGTGGTAGATACCAGTCCTACAGAACATATAAGAGATCACAGTACAGTTACGGATAGTGACTTACCGCTGATGTTCTTTCTGATGGAATCGTTCACTTTTCAATTCTTTTCCATCTGGCCCAGACCGACATGACAACTTCTTCCAGCCACGACTCAGCTGCAGAGAATACAACAAAGACATATTTCAATTCTCTTATTCTAGTCCCATCACCATCTATTCCCAACCTGCACAAACTCCTCATCCTGCCTATACCCCAATGCTGAGCCGCTGCTGCCATATGTGTCCCTATTACTGCACCTGCTGTGTGGTTCACTGTGTCCTCTAAATTCTAAAGCAACCCTCTATAATATAGTAATACCGGACGCAAGTGCCCTAGAAAATAGTGCCCATATTTTGCCCCTAGAAAGTAATATAGCCCTCTGTATGCCCCTATAATAGCCACAGTAACCTGAGTTCCCCTATAACAATAAGTGCCAGTGCCCACTTTACATTTAAAAATGCCCCAAGTCTCCCCCTGTACAGCTCCCCTATACATAGTATGATGCTGTCTTATACACAGTATATTGCCCCCTCACTGTATATTACCACTAGTGTTGAGCGATACCGTCTGATACTTGAAAGTATCGGTATCGGATAGTATCGGCCGATACCCGAAAAATATCGGATATCGCCGATACCGATATCCGATACCAATACAAGTCAATGGGACATCAAGTATCGGAAGGTATTCTCATGGTTCCCAGGGTCTGAAGGAGAGGAAACTCTCCTTCAGGCCCTGGGATCCATAGTGAGGTGTAAAATAAAGAATTAAAATAAAAAATATTGATATGCTCACCTCTCCGGCGGCCCCTGGACTTCACACTGCTAACCGGGAGGCTTCTTTGTTTAAAAAGCGCGCCTTTCGGACCTGTGAATGACGTCCCGGCTTCTGATTGGTCGCGTGCCGCCCATGTGACCGGCACGCGACCAATCAGAGGCCGCGATGTCATTCGCAGGTCCTCAATTCCTAGAATTAGCAGTTTTGTGAATGAGAATGACGTCGCGGCTTCTGATTGGCCGCGTGCCGGTCACATGGGCGGCACGCGGCCAATCAGAAGCCGCGACGTCATTCTCATTCACAAAACTGCTAATTCTAGGAACTGAGGACCTGCGAATGACGTCGCGGCCTCTGATTGGTCGCGTGCCGGTCACATGGGCGGCACGCGACCAATCAGAAGCTGGGACGTCATTCACCGGTCCGAAAGGCGCGCTTTTTAAACAAAGAAGCCTCCCGGATAGCAGCGTGAAGTCCAGGGGCCGCCGGAGAGGTGAGCATATCAATATTTTTTATTTTAATTCTTTATTTTCCACATCCCTATTGATTCGATACCGATACCCGATATCACAAAAATATCGGATCTCGGTATCGGAATTCCGATACCGCAAATATCGGCCGATACCCGATACTTGCGGTATCGGAATGCTCAACACTAATTACCACCCACACAGTATACTGACTCCTTAGTAGCCCCAAACTGTTTGATGGCTCCAAAACTGTATGATGGCCCCCTCACTGTAATTTCCACACTGTATGATGGCCTCCTAGATAGCCTGCATATAGTATAATGCACCAGATAGTCCTCAATATATTATAATGCACTCCCCATACGCTTCCATATAGTATAATGCACTCCCCATAGGCCTACTCTATATTGTATAATGCAACCCCCATAGGCAGATGCTATATTGTATAATGCACCCGCTTTGGCAGACTCTATAGCTCAAGGCAGCCCCCATAGGCAGATTCTATAGAATAAGGCAGCCCTCATAGGCAGACTCTGTAGTATAAGGCAGCCCCCCATAGGCAGACTCTGTAGTGTAAGGCAGCCCCCATAGGCAGACTCTAGTATAAGGCAGCACCCTATAGGCAGACCCTGTAGCATAAGGCAGCCCTCATAGGCACACTTTGTAGTATAAGGCAGCACCCAACATATGCAGACTCTGTAGTGTAAGGCAACCCCCACTGGCAGACTCTATAGTATAAGGCAGCCCCCCATAGGCAGACTTTAACCCCTTTCTGCCAGCTGATGGAATAGTACGTCAGCTGGCAGATCCCCTGCTTTGAGGTGGGCTCTGGCGGTGAGCCCACCTCAAAGCCGCGACATGTCAGCTGTTTTGTACAGCTGACATGTGCGCGCAATGAGCGCGAGCGGAATCGCGATCCGCCCGCGCTCATTAACTAGTTAAATGCCGCCGTCAAGCGCTGACAGCGGCATTTAACTAGCGCTCCCGGCCGCGCGGCCGGAAATGCTCACACTGCTGACCCCCGTCACATGATCAGGGGTCAGCAGTGCATCGCCATAACAACCAGAGGTCTCCTTGAGACCTCTATGGTTGTTGATGGCCGATTGCTTTGAGCGCCACCCTGTGGTCGGCGTTCAAAGCAACCCTGCATTTCTGCTACATAGAGGTGATCTGTACTTCACCTCTATGTAGCAGAGCCGATCGAGTTATGCATGCTTCTAGCCTCCCATGGAGGCTATTGAAGCATGCTAAAATTAAAAAAAAAAGTGATTAAAAATATTAAAAAAATAAAAAATATATAAAAGTTCAAATCACCCCCCTTTCGCCCCAATCAAAATAAAACAATAAAAAAAATCAAACATACAGATATTTGGTATCGCCGCGTTCAGAATCGCCCGATCTATCAATAAAAACAAAGGATTAACCTGACCACTAAATGACGTAGCGAGAAAAAAAATCAAAACGCCAAAATTACATTTTTTTGGTCGCCGTGACATTGCATTAAAATGCAATAACGGGCGATCAAAAGAACGTACCTACACCAAAATGGTATCATTAAAAACGCCAGCTCGGCATGCAAAAAATAAGCCCTCACCTGACCCCAGATCGCGAAAATTGGAGACGCTACGGGTATCGGAAAATCGCGCAATGTTTTTTTTTTTTTTTTTAGCAAAATTTGGAAATTTTTTTCACCACTTAGATAAAAAATAACCTAGACATGTTTGGTGTCTATGAACTCGTAATGACCTGGAGAATCATAATGGCAGGTTAGTTTTAGCATTTAGTGAACCTAGCAAAGAAGCCAAACAAAAAACAAGTGTGAGATTGCACTTTTTTTGCAATTTCATCACACTTGGAATTTTTTTCCCGTTTTCTGTTACATGGCATGGTAAAATCAATGGTATCGTTCAAAAGTACATCTCCTCATGCAAAAAATAAGCCCTCACATGGCCATATTGAAGGAAAAATAAAAAAGTTATGGCTCTGGGAAGGAGGGGAGCAAAAAACGAAAATGAAAAAGCGGAAAAAGCTCCGGGGGTGAAGGGGTTAAAGCACAAGTCAGCCCCCATAGGCAGACTGTGTAGTATAAGGCAGCCACCATAGGCAGACTCTGTATAGTAAAAGGCAGCCCCCCACAGGCAGATTCTGTAGTACAAGGCAGCCCCAATAAAAAATAAATAAATACCTATCTTCTTCCTGGTTCCTCTGTTGCTTAGCACCCGCACACCTCCGGACAGCGGGTGCTGAGCAGTGACGTCATCGTGACCCCTGTCAGTGTCGGCGTTGGTGACGTCAGACGCTGACAGGGTGATGGTGAGAGAAGGAGAGTAACGCTCCCTCTCTCATCAATGCGGTCACCTGTATTGGCAGCTGAACCTGCGATGACGGGCAGGGGACCAATGCAGGCACCGCCCCCCACCTGCTCAGTGGCCCCATAGCGGCTGGCGGCAGAGCAGAGAGATCGATTCTCCCTGCTCTGCCGCAGAATGAAACTGTGCACACCAATACAGTTACAGTAGTGTAGCTCCGGGTGGGTCCCCTCAGAGCTCGTGTCCCATGGCACCCGCACCCTCTGCCCCACGGTAGCTACGCTACTGTTCTGCACCACATCTTGACTGAAAAAAACAGAAATGTAGAAATTTTTGCAAATTTATTAAAAAATAAAAACTGACATATCACATGGTCATAAGTATTCAGACCCTTTGCTCAGTGTTGAGTAAAAGCACCCTTTTGAGCTAGGACAGCCATGATTCTTCTTGGGAATGATGCAACAATTTTGTCACACCTGGATTAGGGGATCCTCTGCCATTCTTCCTTGCAGATCCTTTCCAGTTCAGTCAGGTTGGAGGGTGAACGTTGATGGACAGCCATGTTCAGGTCTCTCCAGAGATGCTCAATTGAGTTTAGGTCAGGGTTCTGGCTGGGCCAGTCAAGAATGGTCACAGAGTTGTTCTGAAGCCACTCCTTTGTTACTTTAGCTGTGTGCTTTGGGTCATTGTCTTGTTGAAAGGTGAACCTTAGGCCAAGTCTGAGTTTGCAATGAAACAAAGAGTGAATATTTTAAAGACATCTGAATATTTTCCATACCCACTTGTAGTTAAAAATTTTCACCTAAATTCTGATATTTTTTCCAAATAAATGCAAAACATATCAACCTAAATTTTCCACTAAGATACAGTACAATGTGTCCCTTAAAAATAATCACAGAATCAATGGGATCCGTTGAAGCCTTCCAGGTTTTTTCGTACACTAAGTTGCACTGATCAGATTTAAAAAAATTGAAGGGGATGTCCACTACTAGGACAACTCTTTTAACTAAATGTTTTGACCCGATAAAATAATGAAGCTTATACTCACCTCCCAGGCTGGCTCCATTCCAGTGGTGTTGGCACTTGCGGTCCCTTGGCTTTGGTGCAATGGAATGACACGTGATGCACGGTGCCCAATCAATGATGGCGTCACTTTCTTAGCCTTCGGACAAACTGAACATGAAGCAGTCGTTCGGGCAGCAGCTGATCCCTGCCTTCCACTTCATGTTCAGTTTGTCTAAAGGCAGAGACAGTGAAGCCAGCTCTGATTGGGTGCCAGTGTCACGTGTTGAAACACTTCATCACAGCCCAGGGGAGAGCGAGTGCCGACACCGCGGAAAGGGCGGCGGCACGATTGGTAAGTGTAGGCTTTATTATTTTATCAGGGCTGAACATTTAGTTTAGGAAGAGGTTGTCTTAGTAGTGGACAACCCTTTTAAGGTTAAAACTGGCTGTCACTAAGGGGTTAAAGAGCAGAGTTGTAAAATTTTCCTGCAGCACCACCACAGACAACATGAAGTATTACAATCAATGGACTGCCGCTATGATGCACAAATCTTTGAGGTCCTTCAGAGAGCGAGAAGCTCTATGTAGCTGCTTACTGAGTAATGAGGGTTTTCAATAGGGAGAAACCAACTACTTAGGCTATGTGTACATGGCATCTTTTACACACCAGCACAGCCGCCGAGCTTTCCCAGGCGAAACCACGTCAGAAGAATGTCGGTGGTTGCTTTCCTGTATCAGCTTTGCTGGCAGTCTCGAGTTTCTTGCAGTAGCCATGTTGCCTGTGTCTTTTACTTTATATGTTCAAGTACAGAGAGAGTAGATAATGAGCATGACACTTCTTTTAACCCCTTATCGACCAGGGGTATTTCAGCTTTTGTTTTTTGTTTTTTTACTCTTCTTCTTTCCAGAGCAATAACTTTTTTATTTTTCTGTCAATATGGTCATGTGAGGGCTTGTTTGTTGCAGGGCAAGTTGTAATTTTTAAAGACATCACTGGTTCTAACATATTATGTACTGGAAAACAGGAAAAATATTCTGTGTGGTGAAATTGCAAAAAAGTGCAATTCCACAGTAGTCTTTTGTTTTTGTATTTTTTAAATGTTCAATAAATGCTAAAACTGACCGGCCATTATGATTATCCAGGTCACTATGAGCTCATAGACACCAAATGTGTCTGTTCTTTTTTATCTAAATGGTGAAAAAAAATTCCAAAGTTTATTAAAAAAAAAAAAATTGCGCCATTTTCCGATACCCGTAGCGTCTCAATTTTTTGTGATCTGAGAATGGGTGAGGGCTTATCTTTTGTATGCCGAGCTGATGTTTTTAATTAAACTATTTTGGTGAAGGTATAATCTTTTGTTCCCCGTTTTTGCATTTTAATGCAATGTTGCGGCGACCAAAAAAACATAAATCTGCCGTTTTGACTTTTTTCTCTCATTACGCCGTTTAATAATAATAAATATGATAATGATTATTTTTATATAGTGCTAACATATTCTGCAGTGCTTTACAGTTTGCACACATTATCATTGCTGTCCCCGATGGGGCTCACAATCTAAATTACCTATCAGTATGTCTTTGGAATGTGGGAGGAAACTGGAGTACCTGGAGGAAACCCACGCAAACACGGGGAGTACATACAAACTCCATGCAGCTGTTGTCCTTGGTGGGATTTGAACCCAGGACTCCAGCGCTGCAAGGCTGCAGTTCTATCCACTGAGCCACCGTGCTGCCCAGGGGCTCCCTGCGTGCTCCCTGAGACCCTCGGAACAACGCGATGTGATCGCGGTGTTCTGAGCATCTCCTCCCTGCAGGCCCCGGATCCAATATGGCCACGGGGCTCCTTCTGGGTCCTGCAGGGAGGTGGCTTCCAAGTGCCTGCTGAGAGCAGCAGACAAAGTAAAACAGTGCTCCATCCATTTCAAGCTCTCTCATGCGCCCAAACAGAGGTTTACCCCAGCATATGGGGTATCAGCGTACTAAGGACAAATTGGACAACAACTTTTGGCGTCCAATTTCTTTTGTTTTGTTACTCTTGGGAAAATAAAAATTTGGGGGCTAAAAAATCATTTTTGTGGGAAAAAAATGATTTTTTATTTTCACGCCTCTGCGTTAAACTGTAATGAAACACTTGGGGCTTCAAAGTTCTCACAACACATCTAAATAAGTTTCTTGAGGGGTCTAGTTTCCAATATGGGGTCACTTGTGGGGGGTTTCTACTGTTTAGGAACATCAGAGGCTCTGCAAATGCAACGTGACGCCTGCAGACCATCCATCTAAGTCTGCATTCCAAACAGCGCTCCTTCCCTTCCGAGCTCTGTCATGTGCCCAAACGATGGTTCCTCCCCCCCCCACATACGGGGTATCAGCGCACTCAGGACAAAATGGACAACAACTTTTGGGGTCCAATTTCTCCTGTTACCCTTGGAAAAATACAAAACTGGGGGCTAAAATATAATTTTTGTGGAAAAAAAAAAGATTTTTTATTTTCACTGCTCTGCGTTATAAACTGTAATGAAACACTTGGGGGTTCAAAGTTCTCACAACACATCTAGATAAGTTTCTTGAGGGGTCTAGTTTCCAATATGGGGTCACTTGTGGGGGGTTTCTACTGTTTAGGAACATCAGAGGCTCTGCAAATGCAACGTGACGCCGGCAGACCATCCATCTAAGTCTGCATTCCAAACAGCGCTCCTTCCCTTCCGAGCTCTGTCATGTGCCCAAACGGTGGTTCCCCCCCCCACATACGGGGTATCAGCGCACTCAGGACAAAATGGACAACAACTTTTGGGGTCCAATTTCTCCTGTTACCCTTGGAAAAATACAAAACTGGGGGCAAAAATATAATTTTTGTGGAAAAAAAAAGATTTTTTATTTTCACGGCTCTGCGTTATAAACTGTAGTGAAACACTTGGGGATTCAAAGTTATCACAACACATCTGGATAAGTTTCTTAAGGGGTCTACTTTCCAAATTGGTGTCACTTGTGGGGGTTTCAATGTTTAGGCACATCGGGACTCTCCAAACGCAACATGGCGTCCCATCTCAATTCCAGCCAATTTTGCATTGAAAAGTCAAAAGGCGCTCCTTCCCTTCCGAGCTTTGCCATGTGCCCAAACAGTAATTTACCCCCACATATGGGGTATCAGCGTACTGAGGACAAATAGCACATCAACTTTTGTGGTCCAATTTGTTCTGTTAACCTTGGCAAAATAAAAAATTGGGGACGAAAATATAATTTTTCTGAAAAAATATGATTTTTTATTTTTACGGCTCTACATTATAAACTTCTGTGAAGCACTTGGTGAGCTTAGTGCTCACCTCACATCTATATAAGTTCCTTACGGGGTTTACTTTTCAAACTGGTGTCACTTTTGGAGGGTTTCAATGTTTAGGCACATCAGTGGCTCTCCAAACGTGACATGGCGTCCTATCTCAATTCCAGTCAATTTTGCACTGAAAAGTCAAATGGCGCTCCTTCCCTTCCTAGCTCTGCTATGCACCCAAACAGTGGTTTACCCCCACATATGGGGTATCAGCGTACTCAGGACAAATTGTACAACAACTTTTGTGGTCCAATTTCTCCTGTTACCCTTGGTAAAATAAAACAAATTGGAGCTGAATTGAATTTTTTGTGAAAAAAAGTTAAATGTTAATTTTTAAAAAAAATTCCAAAATTCCTGTAAAACACCTGAATGGTCAATAAACTTCTTTAATGTGGTTTTGAGCACCTTGAGGGGTGCAGTTTTTAGAATGGTGTCATACTTGGGTATTTTCTATCATATGGACCCCTCAAAGTGACTTAAAATGTGATGTGGTCCCTAAAAACATTGTGTTATAAAAATGAGAAATTGCTGGTCAACTTTTAACCCTTATAACTCCCTAACAAAAAAAATGTTGGTTCCAAAATTGTGCTGATGTAAAGTAGACATGTGGGAAATGTTACTTATTAAGTATTTTGTGTGACATATCTCTGTGATTTAAAAGCATAAAAATTCAAATTTGGAAAATTGCGAAATTTTCAAAATTTTTGCCAAATTTCAGCTTTTTTCACAAATAAACTCAGGAAATATCAAAGAAATTTTACAACTATCATGAAGTATGATAAGTTATGAGAAAATAGTGATATAATCATCAGGATCCGTTGAAGCGTTCCAGAGTTATAACCTCATAAAGGGACAGTGGTCAGAATTGTAAAAATTGACCCGGTCATTAACGTGCAAACCACCCTTGGGGGTTAAGGGGTTATACTTCTTGTTTTATTTATCTGGGTATTTTTGTCTTCAAGGTCTTGTGTGAAAACTTGCTGTAATTTTCAGAAAAATGTATGCAGAAATATGGAAATTTTTAAAGGGTTCACAAACTTTCAGGCACCACTGTACATTTTTCAACAAATGTCTGCTGAGATACAGACTTTGATGTAAGTGGTGCAATTTGAAAAAAAAACAAAAAAAAAACTTTTAATTCAGACCCACAAAATAAAGTGAAGAAGCCATCCTCTGTCCGCTCTGCCTAGGTGACATTCTAATTTTTCAATACCTGGGAATTTAGTGGTATTTTATCTCAATATATGGAAATAAACACTTAGTTTTGATTATAAAAATTGGAAAAGTCAAGGTGCAATTTTTCAAAAGCTGAAATCAGTTTAACATAATACAAATGTAAATTGAGAAAAATGTGGACTCGTCTTGTTTCTTGTGTGAAATGTCTGAGTGTAACTGCTAAGCTAATATTTTACAGTAATCATTTTAGAAAACAGCAATAAATATCAAGAAAAATGTGACTCGTTAAAGAGATATTTTCCTCAAGAAATAGCAGCAGCTTTGTCAATGGGGTGTGGAATATTTTTATTATACATGGCTGATCTGCAATGCCAGACACAGTCCATGTACATGCCTGTCACTTTATTTTTCCTTGGCTGATCCTACTCTTTTAAGTTTCAAAGGGTGATCAAGGATATTGTTGATTACTTCTAATTAAGACTAAAAAAGATGTTTAATATTATAGAGTTGTGGTTAAATGAAAATTTAAAGGAAGAGACAAAATACTTAAAAACAGTGTCAGTAGAGTTAGCTCACTGATGGATTCACTGTAAACCCATTCTGCAATCTGCTATGTACTTTACTAACTAGAGGCTTTAACCCCTTTCTGCCATTAGACGTACTATTGCGTCCATGTGGGGTGGGCTTTTCTTCCCAAGGACGCAATAGTACGTCATATGCGATCGGCAGCGCTCACGGGGGGAGCGCCGCCGATCGCGGCCGGGTGTCAGCTGTTTATCGCAGCTGACATCCGGCACTATGTGCCAGGAGCGGTCACGGACCGCCCCCGGCACATTAACCCCCGGCACACCGCGATCAAAGATGATCGCGATGTGCCGGCGGTACAGGGAAGCACCGCGCAGGGAGGGGGCTCCCTGCGGGCTTCCCTGAGCCCCCCGCAGCAACGCGATGTGATCGCGTTGCTGCGAGGGTCTCACCTCCCTCCCTGCTCCCTCCAGCCCCGGATCCAAGATGGCCGCGGATCCGGGTCCTGCAGGGAGGGAGGTGGCTTCACAGAGCCTGCTCAGAGCAGGCACTGTGAAGCAGCCTGCACTCCTATCAGATCAGTGATCTGACAGAGTGCTGTGCAAACTGTCAGATCACTGATCTGTGATGTCCCCCCCTGGGACAAAGTAAAAAAGTAAAAAAAAAAAATTTCAAATGTGTAAAAAAAAATTAAAAAAAATATTCCAAAATAATGAAAAAAAAATAAAAATATTATTCCCATAAATACATTTCTTTATCTAAATAAAAAAAAAAAACAATAAAAGTACACATATTTAGTATCGCCGCGTCCGTAACGGCCCGACCTATAAAACTGGCCCACTAGTTAACCCCTTCAGTAAACACCGTAAGAAAAAAAAAAAAAAAACGAGGCAAAAAACAACGCTTTATTATCATACCGCCGAACAAAAAGTGGAATAACACGCGATCAAAAAGACAGATATAACTAACCATGGTACCGCTGAAAACGTCATCTTGTCCCGCAAAAAACGAGCCGCCATACAGCATCATCAGCAAAAAAATAAAAAAGTTATAGCCCTGAGAATAAAGCGATGCAAAAATAATTATTTTTTCTATAAAATAGTTTTTATCGTATAAAAGCGCCAAAACATAAAAAAATGATATAAATGAGGTGTCGCTGTAATCGTACTGACCCGAAGAATAAAACTGCTTCATCAATTTTACCAAACGCGGAACGGTATAAACGCCTCCCCCAAAAGAAATTCATGAATAGCTGGTTTTTGGTCATTCTGCCTCACAAAAATCGGAATAAAAAGCGATCAAAAAATGTCACGTGCCCGAAAATGTTACCAATAAAAACATCAACTCGTCCCGCAAAAACCAAGACCTCACATGACTCTGTGGACCAGAATATAGAAAAATTATAGCTCTCAAAATGTGGTAACGCAAAAAATATTTTTTGCAATAAAAAGCGTCTTTCAGTGTGTGACGGCTGCCAATCATAAAAATCCGCTAAAAAACCCGCTATAAAAGTAAATCAAACCCCCCTTCATCACCCCCTTAGTTAGGGAAAAATTAAAAAAATGTATTTATTTCCATTTTCCCATTAGGGCTAGGGTTAGAGTTAGGGCTAGGGTTAAGGCTAGGGCTAGGGTTAGGGCTAGGGTTAGGGCTAGGGTTAGGGTTAGGGCTAGGGCTAGGGTTAGGGTTAGGGCTAGGGTTAGGGCTAGGGTTAGGGCTAGGGTTAGGGCTAGGGTTAGGGCTAGGGTTAGGGCTAGGGTTAGGATTAGGGTTAGGGCTAGGGTTAGGGCTAGGGCTACAGTTTGGGTTGGGGCTAAAGTTACAGTTAGGGTTTAGATTACATTTACGGTTGGGAATAGGGTTGGGATTAGGGTTAGGGGTGTGTCAGGGTTAGAGGTGTTGTTAGGGTTACTGTTGGGATTAGGGTTAGGGATGTGTTTGGATTAGGGTTTCAGTTATAATTGGGGGGTTTCCACTGTTTAGGCACATCAGGGGCTCTCCAAACGCGACATGGCGTCCGATCTCAATTCCAGCCAATTCTGCGTTGAAAAAGTAAAACAGTGCTTCTTCCCTTCCGAGCTCTCCCGTGTGCCCAAACAGGGGTTTACCCCAACATATGGGGTATCAGCGTACTCAGGACAAATAGGACAACAACTTTTGGGGTCCAATTTCTCCTGCTACCCTTGGGAAAATACAAAACTCGGGGCTAAAACATATTTTTTGTGGGGAAAAAAAAGATTTTTTATTTTCACGGCTCTGCGTTATAAACTGTAGTGAAACACTTGGGGGTTCAAAGTTCTCACAACACATCTAGATTAGTTCCCTGGGGGGTCTAGTTTCCAATATGGGGTCACTTGTGGGGGGTTTCTACTGTTTAGGTACATTAGGGGTTCTGCAAACGCAATGTGACGTCTGCAGACCATTCCATCTAAGTCTGCATTCCAAATGGCGCTCCTTCCCTTCCGAGCTCTGCCATGCGCTCAAACGTTGGTTTCCCCCAACATACGGGGTATCAGCGTACTCAGGACAAATTGGACAACAACTTTTGGGGTCGAATTTCTCCTCTTACCCTCGGGAAAATACAAAACTGGGGGCTAAAAAATAATTTTGGGGGGAAAGATTTTTTTTTTTAATTTTCACGGCTCTGCGTTACAAACTGTAGTGAAACACTTGGGGGTTCAAAGATATCACAACACATCTAGATGAGTTCCTTAGGGGGTCTAGTTTCCAAAATGGTGTCACTTGTGGGAGGTTTCTACTGTTTAGGTACATTAGGGGCTCTGCAAATGCAATGTGACACCTGCAGACCATTCCATCTAAGTCCTCATTCCAAATGGAGCTCCTTCCCTTCCGAGCCCTCCCATGCGCCCAAACAGTGGTTCCCCCCCACATATGGGGTATCAGCGCACTCAGGACAAATTGGACAACAAATTGTGGGGTCGAATTTCTCCTTTTACCCTCGGGAAAATACAAAACTGGGGGCTAAAAAATAATTTTTGTGGGAAAAAATTTTTTTTTTATTTTTACGGCTCTCCATTATAAACTTCTGTGAAGCCCTTGGTGGGTCAAAGCGCTCAGCACACATCTAGATAAGTTCCTAAGGGGGTCTACTTTCCAAAATGGTGTCACTTGTGGGGGGTTTCTACTGTTTAGGTACATTAGGGGCTCTGCAAACGCAATGTGACACCTGCAGACCATTCCATCTAAGTCTGCATTCAAATGGCACTCCTTCCCTTCTGAGCCCTCCCATGTGCCCAAACAGTGGTTCCCCCCACATATGGTGTATCATCGCACTCAGGACAAATTGGGCAACAAATTTTGGGGTCCAATTTCTCCTGTTACCCTCAGGAAAATACAAAACTGGGGGCTAAAAAAATAATTTTTGTGGGAAAAAAATTTTGTTTTATTTTTACGGCTCTGCATTATAAACTTCTGTGAAGCACTTGGTGGGTCAAAGTGCTCACCACACCTCTAGATAAGTTCCTTAGGGGGTCTACTTTCCAAAATGGTGTCATTTGTGGGGGGTTTCAATGTTTAGGCACATCAGTGGCTCTTCAAACGCAACATGGCGTCCCATCTCAATTCCTGTCAATTTAGCTTTGAAAAGTCAAACGGCGCTCCTTCCCTTCCGAGCTCTCCCATCCACCCAAACAGTGGTTTACCCCCACATATGGGGTATCCGCGTACTCAGGACAAATTGTACAACAACTTTTGGGGTCCAATTTCTTCTCTTACCCTTGGGAAAATAAAAAATTGGGGGCAAAAAGATAATTTTTGTGAAAAAATATGATTTTTTATTTTTACGGTTCTACATTATAAACTTCTGTGAAGCACTTGGTGGGTCAAAGTGCTCACCACACCTCTAGATAAGTTCCTTAGGGGGTCTACTTTCCAAAATGGTGTCACTTGTGGGGGGTTTCAATGTTTAGGCACATCAGTGGCTCTTCAAACGCAACATGACGTCCCATCTCAATTCCTGTCAATTTTGCATTGAAAAGTCAAACGGCGCTCCTTCCCTTCCGAGCTCTCCCATCCGCCCAAACAGTGGTTTACCCCCACATATGGGCTATCAGCGTACTCAGGACAAATTGTACAACAACTTTTGGGGTCCAATTTCTTCTCTTACCCTTGGGAAAATAAAAAATTGGGGGCGAAAAGATAATTTTTGTGAAAAAATATGATTTTTTATTTTTACGGTTCTACATTATAAACTTCTGTGAAGCACTTGTTGGGTCAAAGTGCTCACCACACCTCTAGATAAGTTCCTTAGGGGGTCTACTTTCCAAAATGGTGTCACTTGTGGGGGGTTTCAATGTTTAGCCACATCAGGGGCTCTCCAAACGAAACATGGCGTCCCATCTCAATTCCAGTCAATTTTGCATTGAAAAGTCAAATGGCGCTCCTTCGCTTCCGAGCTCTGCCATGCGCCCAAACAGTGGTTTACCCCCACATGTGGGGTATTGGCATACTCAGGACAAATTGTACAACAATGTTTGGGGTCCATTTTCTCCTGTTACCCTTGGTAAAATAAAACAAATTGGAGCTGAATTACATTTTTTGTGAAAAAAAGTTAAATGTTCATTTTTATTTAAACATTCAAAAAATTCCTGTGAAGCACCAGAAGGGTTAATAAACTTCTTGAATATGGTTTTGAGCACCTTGAGGGGTGTAGTTTTTAGAATGGTGTCACACTTGGGTATTTTCTATCATATAGACCCCTCAAAATGACTTCAAATGAGATGTGGTCCCTAAAATAAAATGGTGTTGTAGAAATGAGAAATTGCTGGTCAACTTTTAACCCTTATAACTCCCTAACAAAAAAAAATTTTGGTTCCAAAATTGTGCTGATGTAAAGTAGACATGTGGGAAATGTTACTTATTAAGTATTTTGTGTGACATATCTCTGTGATTTAATTGCATAAAAATTCAAAGTTGGAAAATTGCGAAATTTTCATAATTTTCGCCAAATTTCCGTTTTTTTCACAAATAAACGCAGGTACTATCAAATAATTTTTACCATTGTCATGAAGTACAATATGTCACGAGAAAACAATGTCAGAATCACCAGGATCCATTGAAGCGTTCCAGAGTTATAACCTCATAAAGGGACAGTGGTCAGAATTGTAAAAATTGGCCCGGTCATTAACGTGCAAACCACCCTTGGGGGTAAAGGGGTTAAAAAGCTAAATAATAAAATTTAGGGGGGAATGGGGGAATAAAAGGACTAGAAATAGGAAAAACCCAATGTGGCTAAACAAAGAAGTAAGACAGGCAATTAACAGTAAAAAGAAAGCATTTGCACTACTAAAGCAGGATGGCACCATTGAAGCTCTAAAAAACTATAGGGAGAAAAATACTTTATCTAAAAAACTAATTAAAGCTGCCAAAAAGGAAACAGAGAAGCACATTGCTAAGGAGAGTAAAACTAATCCCAAACTGTTCTTCAACTATATCAATAGTAAAAGAATAAAAACTGAAAATGTAGGCCCCTTAAAAAATAGTGAGGAAAGAATGGTTGTAGATGACGAGGAAAAAGCTAACATATTAAACACCTTCTTTTCCACGGTATTCACGGTGGAAAATGAAATGCTAGGTGAAATCCCAAGAAACAATGAAAACCCTATATTAAGGGTCACCAATCTAACCCAAGAAGAGGTGCGAAACCGGCTAAATAAGATTAAAATAGATAAATCTCCGGGTCCGGATGGCATACACCCACGAGTACTAAGAGAACTAAGTAATGTAATAGATAAACCATTATTTCTTATTTTTAGTGACTCTATAGCGACAGGGTCTGTTCCGCAGGACTGGCGCATAGCAAATGTGGTGCCAATATTCAAAAAGGGCTCTAAAAGTGAACCTGGAAATTATAGGCCAGTAAGTCTAACCTCTATTGTTGGTAAAATATTTGAAGGGTTTCTGAGGGATGTTATTCTGGATTATCTCAATGAGAATAACTGTTTAACTCCATATCAGCATGGGTTTATGAGAAATCGCTCCTGTCAAACCAATCTAATCAGTTTTTATGAAGAGGTAAGCTATAGACTGGACCACGGTGAGTCATTGGACGTGGTATATCTCGATTTTTCCAAAGCGTTTGATACCGTGCCGCACAAGAGGTTGGTACACAAAATGAGAATGCTTGGTCTGGGGGAAAATGTGTGTAAATGGGTTAGTAACTGGCTTAGTGATAGAAAGCAGAGGGTGGTTATAAATGGTATAGTCTCTAACTGGGTCGCTGTGACCAGTGGGGTACCGCAGGGGTCAGTATTGGGACCTGTTCTCTTCAACATATTCATTAATGATCTGGTAGAAGGTTTACACAGTAAAATATCGATATTTGCAGATGATACAAAACTATGTAAAGCAGTTAATACAAGAGAAGATAGTATTCTGCTACAGATGGATCTGGATAAGTTGGAAACTTGGGCTGAAAGGTGGCAGATGAGGTTTAACAATGATAAATGTAAGGTTATACACATGGGAAGAGGGAATCAATATCACCATTACACACTGAACGGGAAACCACTGGGTAAATCTGACAGGGAGAAGGACTTGGGGATCCTAGTTAATGATAAACTTACCTGGAGCAGCCAGTGCCAGGCAGCAGCTGCCAAGGCAAACAGGATCATGGGGTGCATTAAAAGAGGTCTGGATACACATGATGAGAGCATTATACTGCCTCTGTACAAATCCCTAGTTAGACCGCACATGGAGTACTGTGTCCAGTTTTGGGCACCGGTGCTCAGGAAGGATATAATGGAACTAGAGAGAGTACAAAGGAGGGCAACAAAATTAATAAAGGGGATGGGAGAACTACAATACCCAGATAGATTAGCAAAATTAGGATTATTTAGTCTAGAAAAAAGACGACTGAGGGGCGATCTAATAACCATGTATAAGTATATAAGGGGACAATACAAATATCTCGCTGAGGATCTGTTTATACCAAGGAAGGTGACTGGCACAAGGGGGCATTCTTTGCGTCTGGAGGAGAGAAGGTTTTTCCACCAACATAGAAGAGGATTCTTTACTGTTAGGGCAGTGAGAATCTGGAATTGCTTGCCTGAGGAGGTGGTGATGGCGAACTCAGTCGAGGGGTTCAAGAGAGGCCTGGATGTCTTCCTGGAGCAGAACAATATTGTATCATACAATTATTAGGTTCTGTAGAAGGACGTAGATCTGGGTATTTATTATGATGGAATATAGGCTGAACTGGATGGACAAATGTCTTTTTTCGGTCTTACTAACTATGTTACTATGTTACTATGTTACTAAATGGTTCAAAATGTTTAACCCCTTGATGACATCTGCAATATATGTATGTCAAATCTTTACACTAGTTATAAGGAATCAGATTAGAAGCTAAGTCTGCTCCATACACTACTGGTTCCCACTGTGTTTTAGGGCTCTTTCACACGCCCTGATATTTTCGGTATCGAAAAAAAACAGTGCTAGAGAAAACGGACAGCTACGGGCTGCAACCCTCACCTGTGAGCTTTAATAAGGCTAGTTATCAAGAATAGAGGGGGTCCCCATATCGTATTATTAATTAGTTAAATAAATAATTTTTTTAAAAATGGCATCATTTCCCCACCCTTTTTTGACAACCAGCCAAGCTAAAGCAGACAGCTGGTGGCTCGTAATCTCAGGCTGGTAAGGGGCCATGGATATTGGATCCAACCTAAAAATAGCAACCATCCAGAAAAGGCACATCTATTAGACGTGCCTATTTTCCCGGCTCTTCACATTTGCCTGTGGTGGTGGCAAGTGGGGTAGTAGTTGTGGGGTTGATGTCACCTTTTTATTGCCAGGTGACATCAAGGCCATGGGTTAGTATTGGAGAGGCGTCTATAAGATGCATCTCCATTACTAATCCTATAGTTGTATTGTATATAAACACAGCAAGTACAAAGTCCTTTATTTGAAATAAAAACAAAACACACTTTTCCTTTTTTATTGAAAAATAACAAGCACAATTATACTCACCTAACGGCCATTCCATTGAAGCCCTCGTCTTCTGTAATAAAACAAAAATGAAAAATAACCATATCCTTCACCTGTCCATCATTCTGTTCCACACCGTAATTCATGCCTGGGGATAAACAGTTTTTTAACCTGGACGGTGCAAGACTGCTGTGTGTGCCAAATTCTGTGGAAACATGGTTGAAAAGCAATGTCTGACTTTCATTTGTTCATTTTCAAAGATCTTTTAATATTATTACTTTTGTCAGATTCAAGCTATTTATGTGACCATTGTAGGTTTTTCTGTCATTAAACAAAGGGTACCAACAATTTGACCATGTGTGTATAACACCTTTAGATGAACAGGTAATGTGTTTGCGGATGTCAAATATTTTAGAGCCATCATGATTCTCAAAGGTTTGTATAGTAAGTACAGAAGTTCCTGGTCTCCTCAATATCAGGCTGAGTGGATGCAAAACACTCCACTATATTCCCCAGCAGGGTTGATAAAAAACAGATTTTAATACTGCCACGTTAAACTAATAGCTTTTTTCAGGGTTAATTGAAATGGATTCTATTCTCTAATAATAGTGCTGTTATCTGCAGTTCATGTAGGGTGAGCTGTCACATTAGGGATAGTGTACAGGCATCTAGTCAGGGATTATTGCCTTAGAGACCCTGCTGCAACCTAACAAAAAAAAATCAAGGTAAAATCTATTCTCTTCCTTATTAATAACGCTGTTAGCTACATTTAGTGTAGGTATGGGTGCTAGGTATCATCTCCTGGAAATGAGGGTTCATTCTGGTCACATACATCTCTTCCACAGTCCATAGCTTTTTTCCACACACTGATTGACGGATTCATGTTTTTTATGGTGATCTGCACTCAGAAATTCATCAAAGCAGGCAGGATTACTTGCGTTCCTCAATATTTTCAGGGCCAATTCAAATCCATTGTATATTCTGCAATAATACCGCTCTTATCTGCAACTTATGTAGGGTGACGTGTTGCAGTAGGGATAGCACATTACAGGCTTCTAGTCAGGGATTATTGCCTAATAAATTGTAATACTTGCTACTCCAACCTCAAAAAAATCAAGGTAACATCTCTTCTATTCCCTATTAATACCACAGTTAACTCTGTTTATTGTAGAGATAGGTGCTAGTTATAATCTGCTGGAAATGAGTGTTCATTCTGGTCATATACATCTCTTTCAGAGTCCATAACGTGATTACTTTTATATATATACAGATTTGTTTTTTTGCGTGATCTGTACTAAGAAAATTCTCAAAACAGGTCAAATTAACTGATTTAATGTGTCCTTTTGCAGTTTCTCTGTAGCATCTTTACGAGGTAGTGGTGGGAGACTTTACTTCTGGAATCTTGAATTACCACTTCTGATCTCTCCAGTGCTTTGTTTCCATCAATTTCTTGAGGCTTCTTGAAGTATGTTTGGAGCCATTGCCCTGCTGGAAGACCCATGACCTAGGATGCAAACTTGACACTGGGCACTACATTGAGACCTAAAATCCTTTGGAAATCTTCACATTTCATGATGCATTGCACATAGTCAAGGCCCTCATTGTCAGAGGCAGCAAAACAACCCCAAAATATCTTTGAACCTCTACCATATTTGACTGTAACTAATGTGTTCTTTTATTTGTAGGCCTCATTCCATTTACAGCAAATAGATTGATATTCTTTACCAAAAAACTCTATATTGGGCTCACCTGTCCACAAGACGCCTACTGGTTTTTTAAAAATAGTGGTGGCTGCCTGATTGCCCTCTACAAACTCTCAGGGCCGCCTGCTGTCCCTCCAAGTTTCAAACTTTACAGTATTAATACGGGCCAGACAATTTGCCCACCTCAGATGGATAAATTGTATTGCAGTAGCAATATGTGGATATGCTAAGCATAGCCGACAGCTGGATCTACAAAAATGCTTAGTAAGGTATGGCTGCTGGCCCTCTAAAATTAGAGTGAGGGTTGCCTTACTGCCCTCTGACAATAGTGAGGGCCACCTTCTGGCCCTCTAGCAATAGTGAGGGCCAACTGATGGCCCTCAAACAATAGTAAAGGCTGCCTGATGGGCTTGAAAAAAAACCTTTGACTTAATAAGTTAAATAGGATGTGTCTGATCGTGTCTTACACACCACATGGACAGATGAGGCAGTAAAATGTTAAAATTACATTTCCTGCTGAATGTTTTTTCACCATTGAAAGCATTGCAATTTTGCAAAAACACAGCAAACACACTGCATGTGAACATAGCCCAAGGAGTGGAGGTGCATTTTTTCATCCCATTCATTTTGCCTGATAAACAAGTCATTATCCTGTAAAGAATGTTTCTTAACATTTTTTTCCAGTAAAATCCATTTTACCTTCGATTTTGTATATTTTATTGTCAGTCTGTAAAAGTGGCATAATGCTCAAACAACATTGTTCTCAGCAGCGACCTGGGATTCAAAATTGCTTCCGGAGGTCTTTCACTTGCTGTTTCCATGCCATTTCAGTGCTGTTTCAATTGATTTGATCAAATTTTAGACCCCCTCCAGACTGGGTGGGGGGGGGAGTCACCAGAAGAATGCTTGAGTTACCCATTGACTTCCATTATACTTGTTATTTGGTCGCGCATTCGAGCATTGCAATTTGCTCAACTCGAGTACCGAGCATCCAAGCATTTTAGTGCTCACTCATCACTAGAAGTGATCGTTCCCACCCAAACTCATTTAATTGCTTTCAAACCCCGGACCCAAAATCTAGTTAACATAAAAACTATCTCTGAAGCAAATACCTCTATATTTATATACTAATGTGTACATTTAATTTTCTACAATTTTTCATTTAACATTATTTTTGTTTATTTTATATGTTGGAATATATATGATCATCATACATAGCCTTGGAGTCAATTGTCCAATTACTTTTGGTCCCTTTAAAAACAGGGTGGCACATGTTAAGGAGCTGAAATTCCTAAACCCTTCACCCAATTTTAATGAGGATACCCTCAAATGAAAGCTGAAAGTCTGAACTTCAACTGCATCTGAATTGTTTTGTTTAAAATTCATTGTGGTAATGTCTATGACCAAAATTAGAAAAATGTTGTCTCTGTCCAAATATATATGGACCTAACTGTATATAAGATTCATATTTTACATTCAAACAATACATAAATAAAGCAAAATAAGATATGGTTCCTAAAGCGAACCTGTCAGCAGGATTTTGCTCGGTAAACTACAGGCACTGTCAAGTTGGCACCATTAACCCCTTCACCCCATAGCCTGTTTTCACCTAAGTGACAGGGCCAATTTATACAATTCTGACCACTGTCACTTTATGAGGTCATAACTCTGAAACGCTTCAACGGATCCTGGTGATTCTGACACTGTTTTCTCGTGACATATTGTACTTCATGAAAGTGGTAAAACTTCTTCGATATGACTTGCATTTATTTGTGAAAAAAACAAAAATTTGTCGGAAATTATGAAATATTAGCAATTTTCAAACTTTTAGTTTTTATGCCCTTAAATTAGAGAGTTATATCACGCAATATAGTTAATAAACAACATTTCCCACATGTCTGCAGTACATCAGCACATTTTTGGAAACATAATTTTTTTTTGTTAGGGAGTTATAAGGGTTAAAATTTGACCAGCGATTTCTCATTTTTGCAACAAAATTTGCAAAACCATTTTTTTTACGGACCACCTCAAACTTGAAGTGACTTTGAGGGGTCTATATGACAGAAAATGCCCAAAAGTGACACCATTCTAAAAACTGCACCCCTCAAGGTACTCAAAACCACATTCAAAAAGTTTATTAACCCTTCAGGTCCTTCACAGGAATTTTTTAAATGCTTAAAAAAAAATTTACATTTAACTTTTTTTTCACAAAATTTTTAATTCAGGTCCAATTTGTTTCATTTTACCAAGGGTAACAGGAGAAATTGGACCACAACAGTCATTGTACAATTTGTCCTGAGTACGCCGATACCCCATATGTGGGGGTAAACCACTGTTTGGGCACATGGCAGAGCTCGGAAGGGAAGGAGCGCCATTTGACTTTCCAATGCAAGATTTGCTGGAATTGAGATCGGAGCCCATGTCACGATTGGAGAGCCCCTGACGTGCCTAAACAGTGGAAACCCCTACAAGTGACACCATTTTGGAAAGTAGACCCTCTAAGGAACTAATCTAGATGTGTGGTGAGCACTTTGAACCTCCACGTGCTTCACAGAAGTTTATAATGTAGAGCCGTAAAAAAAATGTCTTATTAATTTTCACAAAAAATGAACTTTTTGCCCCCAATTTTTTTTTCCCAAGGGTAACAGGATAAATTGGACCCCAATAGTTGTTGTGCAATTTGTCCTGAGTACGCCGATACTTCATATATGGGGATAAACCACTGTTTGAGCGCATGGCAGAGCTCGGAAGGGAAGGAGCGCCATTTGACTTTTCAATGCAAAATTGGCTGGAATTGAGATCGGAACCCATGTCGCATTTGGAGAGCCACTGATGTGCCTTAACAGTGGAAACCCCCCACAAGTGACCCCATTTTGGAAAGAAGACCCCCTAAGGAACTTATCTATATGTGTGGTGAGCACTTTGAACCCCCAATTGTTTCACTAAAGTTTAGAATGTAGCGGTGTGAAAATTAAAAAGTCATTTTTTCTTTCCACAAAATGATGTTTTAGCCCGCAATTTTTTTTTTCGCCAAGGGTAACAGGAGAAATTGGACCACAAAAGTTATTGTCCAATTTGTCCTGAGTACGCTGATACCCCATAAGTTGGGGGAACCACCGTTTGAGTGCATGGCAGAGCTCGGAAGGGAAGGAGCGCCGTTTGAAATGCAGACTTAGATGGATTGGTCTGCAGGTGTCATGTTGCATTTGCAGAGCCCCTGATGTACCTAAACAGTGGAAACCCCCACAAGTGACCCCATATTGGAAACTAGACCCCCCAAGGAACTTATCTAGATGCCTTGTGAGAGTTTGAACCAACAAGTGTTTCACTACAGTTTATAACGCAGAGCCGTGAAAATAAAAA